>NC_057800.1:105153589-105202458 GCF_018294505.1 Triticum aestivum | reverse complement strand
AAAACCAATGTTGGGCCTTGCTGGAGGAGTTTTATTCAAGGCGAACTGTCAAGGGTTCCCATTATAACCCAACCGCGTAAGGAACGCAAAATTCGGGAACATAACACCAATATGACGGAAAACTAGGGCGGCAGGAGTGGAACAAAACACCAGGCATAAGGCCGAGCCTTGCACCCTTTACCAAGTATATAGATGCATTAATTAAATAAGAGATATTGTGATATCCCAACGAATATCCATGTTCCAACAAGGAACAAACTCCAATCTTCACCTGCAACTAACAACGCTATAAGATGGGCTGAGCAAATCAGTAACATAGCCAAACAACGGCTTGCTAGGACAAGGTGGGTTAGAGGCTTGGTTCAACAATATAGGAGGCATGATAAGCAAGTGGTAGGTATCGCGGCATAGGCATAACAAAAGAGCGAGCAACTAGCAATCAAAGATAGAAGTGATTTCGAGGGTATGGTCATCTTGCCTGAGATCCCGCAAGGAAGAAGAACGAGTCCATGAAGAAGACAAACGGACGTTATCGAACGGATCCTCACAAACGCGACGTTATCGGAACTAACCCGAAGAAGCAACACCGGAAAGAAAGGAAACAACATAGTAAACAACCAACATATTAACATGGCACATGATGTACAATCAAGTATGATGCATGGCAAAGTGCACAAACAATCCTACAAATTAAGTGGAGCTCAATATGCAACGAGTTGCATATTGACGGAACACCACATCAATTATTTAGTTCTCTCCCGGTTAGGTACTCAACAATATTAAATGTTGTTAAACATGGCAAGAGGTGAGGTATAACAAAACTACACTATCTAAACAATTTAGATGGGGCCGTATATAACAAATAACGAATCCGGTAAATCCCCATATGCCTTAGTAATTTAAAGCAACAACAATTTAAACATTTTAATTGTTGTTAGCATGATGCGGATGACATGTGCATGTTTTATGCAATATTTATGAAAACGTTGACATGATAAGATATGAGGCATTTGTCATCATGGCAGAAACGAAAGGGGTGCCACGACACTGTCAGCGGAAATGGTGCCACGGCAACATTCCAGTTCCGACAACTCATTGAGACATCGGTGCAAAAGAAAGTTATGGGAGCGTGTCATGCAAGGATGGTGGGGTGATCTCGGATACAGAGTTCCCACATGTCGGTGGCAAGGCAAAAGAGGGGCAACGTGCACCGATAGTTCAGGCTTGAGGCAAAACAAGGGTGCATCTCATACAACATGCATTCATTCGTTCACGGGCATCGTCTCGAGGTTATACCTTCGAAGCGTGCATTATCGGAGGTGTTCCAGTTCGATGCGGTGTAGGGGAAGTAGACGTTCCTAGTAGAAGTAGTCGTTCTCGCATGCTCTAGGGTCGACGATGGAGGTTCTCGCGATCTCGACGACGGTAGTGGTACATGTTTATCATAGCACGAGTTTCCGTAGATGTTCATGTCATCGGTGTCGTGGTACTTGGGGTCTTCGGACTTGCCGGTCCCGTTCTTGCGATGGTAGTCGTTCACGTTTGTTCGGAGAGGTACTTGATGACTCCAACGTCTTTGGGGCGACGGTACTTTTACACGGTCCATGAGACGTTGATCGTTCGGGGTCCAACTTGCGGGTCTTGCCGACATGAGTGGACTTGGCGTTTTTGTGTAGACGAACTTGGCGCATCCGAAGGGTCTCACTTGTCATCGTGGGAACTTGGTGAATCTGAGGTCTTCGAGGTCGACGGTAGTTGAACATTTCATAGAGGAACTTGACGGATCCGAGGACTCCGGACGTCGTGGTACTTGTTGAAATCTTCATCGGACGTAATTGAACATTTTGAAACGGAACTTGGCGCGTCCAAAATTTGCGGGCGTCGGTGTCCAACATGACAAACAAACCGGCCGCAACCGAAGGCAGCAGGGCTTATAGTTGTTGTGCTCGCAGAAGATGCCAGGGAGTCAACGCGGGGCTGGTCATGGCCTAACGCAGTAGAGGCCGCGGCAAAGGGATGGCACAACCCGGTTGGCCGAGGAGGTCGACGGCGGACATGCTCCAGCAGCCCCGGTTGCCAGTAGCAGGGGTGTGAGTCGAGCGGCAGCCCCCTGGTGGTCGCAGCCGACGGCGTGTAGAAGAGCAGCGGCAGCAGGGCGCGGTTACCGTGGTGTGGCAGCGCAGCAGTGAGGGCACGAGGTCGAGCTCCTGGTGCTCGACAAAGACGGTGCGGAGAAAGAGGGGCCCGACAGGGAAAACGACGAAGGAGGGGACAGAGGAGTTCGCTGATGAGGCGCCGAGCAGCCGCGAGGAGGAGAAGGGAGCAGGGGCACTCCGGATGTGGACTGGCGCCTGGTCGGGGGCGTGCCATGGCGAGGCGATCAGGAGGCGGGCGCTGGCTCGCTGGAGAAGGAGGAGAGGGAGGACGCGGCGGCCAGAGGAGTAGATGGCGACGGGCGGCGGTGGAACTCCAGGGCGGCGACGTCTACGATGGAGGGATTGACGGGAGGAGGAAAAGGGATCGGGAGAGAGAGATCGAGTGGATCAGGCTCGCCTGCGTGTGCATGCGATGCTCTCCTGGCGGCGCTTGGAAGCACGAAGGAGGAGGAGGGGGTTCGAGGGAGATGGGCTAGGTTTAGGTGGGAGTGGGGCGCTGGGCCTTAGGAGGGGGATGGGCCGGCGCATGGGGAAAAGATGGGCCTAGTGGGAGTGGGCGCTGGGAGGCCCAGCTGGTCTGGACTGGGGCCTCAACTCTCTCTCTCTCAAACTTATTTCTAAAACAGAAAAAACAAAGAAGAGAAGAGAAGAAAAAGAAAGGAGGTGTTTGGGGAAGAAGTTGGACATGCGGATAAATTTCCTGGACTCACAAAAATGTGAGGAACTTAAATAAAATGGCAAGAGGGTTTATGGAGAGCAATAGATTCGCACATGTTGAATTTAATTCAACATGTTTGAATTTTGAAACCCATTCGAAAGGACTCTAAATGGGCTGAGATTTTTAGAGGAGTCTCGATAAAAGAGATGAGATATATTGGCAGTGTTTGAAGGTCAAACTCGAAGAGGAATAGACATGGAAAATATTTTGAATGTGTGTTATGGGTGATTCCGAAAATGAAATATTTAATATAGCTCCCTAATATCGGGAGGATATGTTATAAAGAGAAGTCACTCTTCCCTCGATTTAAATGGATCAAAGATCCACACAATTTATTTAGTTGAGATGCAGAAGATTTATGAGATGATGGCATGATGACATGATGCAATGCACATGACGCAATGATGAATGCAATGAACCAAACAAATCACACGACAAAACCTGAAAACCCTAGAAGGCATCTGAAGCTCCGGCCTTGGGGCATTACACTTTGTCTCCTACATCAATTGGCAATTGCTCTACTTGCGAGCCATTAGATTCATCAAACTTCACATCTACCGTATCTTCAACCTTTCGGGTGAAATTGTTGTAGACATGGTATGTGTGAGATTTTGAGCCATAACCAAGTAGAAAACCTTCTTGAGACTTAGGAGAAAATTTAGAACGATGATGCTTAGAATGTAGCACTTTGAGCCGAAATACTCGAAAGTATCCAACTTGTGGTTTGTTACCGGTGAGGAGCTCGTATGCTGTCTTGCCGAGTAGCTTGTGAAGATACAAGCGATTTGTTGCATGACAAGCTGTCTCAACCGCTTCCGCCCAAAAGTGTTTTAGCGTCTTGTACTCATCAAGCATCGTTCTTGCCATCTCAATAAGAGCCCGGTTCTTCCTCTCAACAACTCCATTTTGTTGAGGTGTGTATGTAGCCGAGAACTCATGTGAAATCCCTTCTTCATCAAGAAAGGTATCCACATTTGCGTTCTTGAACTCCGTTCCATTGTCGCTTCGAACCTTCTTGATCTTCACGCCAAATTGATTTTGGGCCTTCCTAGCGAAGATTTTGAAGATCTTTTGGACCTGTGATTTGTCATCAAGAAAGAACATCCACGTATATCTTGAAAAATCATCAACTATTACTAGACCAAAAGAATTTCCACCGAGAGTTTTGTAAGCGTTAGGACCAAAAAGATCCATGTGAAGTAGCTCGAGTAGTCTCCTTGTGGTCATGATGTTCTTCACGGGATGCCTTCCTCCAACTTGTTTACCTGCTTGACAAGCACTGCAAAGTCTGTCCTTATCAAGTGTTACTCTGTTTTAACTTAATACTCTAGATGCATGCTGGATAGCGGTCGATGAGTGGAGTAATAGTAGTAGATGTAGAATCGTTTCGATCTACTTGTCATGGATGTGGTGCCTATATACATGATCATGCCTAGATATTCTCATAACTATGCTCAATTCTGTCAATTGCTCAATAGTAATTTGTTCACCCACCGTAGAATACTTATGCTCTTGAGAGAAGCCACTAGTGAAACCTATGGCCCTCGGGTCTATTCTCATCATATCAATCTCTATCACTTTAATCTTGCTTTGCTTTTTTACTTTGCCTTTACCTTTTACTTTGCATCTTTATACCAAAAATACCAAAAATATTATATCTATCAGATCTCGCTCTCGTAAGTGACCGTGAAGGGATTGACAACCCCTAATCGCGTTGGTTGCGAGTAGCTATCGCTTTGTGCAGGTACGAGGGACTTGAGCGTGGGCTCCTACTGGATTGATACCTTGGTTCTCAAAAATTGAGGGAAATACTTACGCTACTCTGCTGCATCATCCCTTCCTCTTCGGGGAAAACCAACGCAAGCTCAAGACGTAGCAAGTAGGATTTCTGGCACCGTTGCCGGGCAATCTACGCAAAAAGTCAACATACCAAGTACCCATCACAATCCCTATCTCTCACATTACATTATTTGCCATTTTCCCCTCGTTTTCCTCTCCCCCCAATTCACCCTTGCCGTTTTATTCGCCCTCTCTCTCTCCCTATCCTCCCTCTCTATTATCCTTTTTTTGCCCGCTTGCCTTTTTGTTTGCTCGTGTGTTAGATTGCTTGTTTGTCGCGATGGCTCAAGATACTACCAAACTGTGTGACTTCACCAATACCAATAATAATGATTTCCTTAGCACTCCGATTGCTCCTCTTATCGATGCTGAATCTTGTGAAATTAATACTGCTTTGTTGAATCTTGTTATGAAAGATCAATTCGCCGGCCTTCCTAGTGAAGATGCCGCTACTCATCTGAATAGCTTCGTTGATTTATGTGATATGCAAAAGAAAAAAGATGTCAATAATGATGTCGTTAAATTGAAGCTATTTCCTTTTTTGCTTAGAGATCGTGCTAAATCTTGGTTTTCGTCTTTGCCTAAGAATAGTATTGATTCATGGAACAAGTGCAAAGATGCTTTTATCTCTAAGTATTTTCCTCCCGCTAAGATCATCTCTCTTAGAAACGATATTATGAACTTTAAACAACTTGATCATGAACATGTTGCACAAGCTTGGGAGAGAATGAAATTAATGATACGTAATTGCCCTACTCATGGTTTGAATTTGTGGATGATCATACAAAATTTTTATGCCGGATTGAATTTTGCTTCTAGAAATCTTTTAGATTCGGCCATGGGAGGCACTTTTATGGAAATCACTTTAGGAGATGCTACTAAACTCCTAGATAATATTATGGTTAATTATTCTCAATGGCATACTAAAAGATCTTCTAATAAAAAAGTGCATGCGATAGAATAAATTAATGTGTTGAGTGGAAAGATGGATGAACTTATGAAATTATTTGCTACTAAGAGTGTTTCTTCTGATCCTAATGATATGCCTTTGTCTACTTTGATTGAGAATAACAATGAAGCTATGGATGTGAATTTTGTTGGTAGGAATAATTTTGGTAACAACGCTTATAGAGGGAATTTTAATTCTAGGCCTTATCCTAGTAATCCTTCTAATAATTATGGGAATTCCCACAACAACTCTTATGGAAATTATAATAAGATGCCCTCTGAATTTTAGAATAGTGTTAAAGAGTTTATGAATTCACAAAAGAATTTTAATGCTTTGCTTGAGGAGAAATTGCTTAAAGTTGATCATTTGGCTACAAACGTTGATAGAATTTCTCTTGAGGTTGATTCTTTAAAGCTTAGATCTATTCCTCCTAAGCATGATATCAATGAGTCTCTCAAAGCCATGAGAATTTCCATTGATGAGTGCAAGGAAAGAACCGCTAGGATGCGTGCTTCCAAAGATGCCTTTATTAAAGCGTGTTTTTCCGATACCTATGAAAATCAAGATGAAGATCTAAAAGTTATTGATGTGTGCCCTATTAAATCCTTATTTTTCAATATGAATCTTGACGAAACTGAATATGATCTTCCTTTACCTAGAAGGCGTTCTAAAAATTCGGAGTATTTAGATCTTAATGATGAAATTGATGAAAGTGGGATTGAAAGAAAGAAAAATCTAGATGTTGCTAAACCCACTATATTATATTTCAAGGAATTTAATTATGAAAGTTGTTCTTTAATTGATTGTATTTCCTTGTTGCAATCCATGCTAAATTCTCCACATGCTTATAGTCAAAATAAAGCCTTCACCGAACATATTGTTGATGCCTTGATGCAATCTTATGAAGAAAAACTTGAGTTGAAAGTTTCTATCCCTAGAAAACTCTATGATGAGTGGGAACCAACTATTAAAATTAAAATTAAAGATCATGAGTTTTATGCTTTGTGTGATTTGGGTGCTAGTGTATGTACTATTCCCAAGACTTTGAGTGATTTGCTAGATTTCTGTAATTTTGATGATTGCTCTCTAAACTTGCATCTTGCGGATTCCACTATTAAGAAACCTATGGGAAGGATTAATGATGTTCTTATTGTTGCAATTAGGAATTATGTGCCCATAGGTTTCATTGTTCTTGATATAGATTTCAATCCTTCTTGCCCTATTATTCTTGGTAGACCTTTCCATAGAACGGTTGCTGCGATTATTGATATGAAGGAAGGGAATATTAGATTTCAATTTCCATTAAAAAAGGGCATGGAACACTTTCCTATAAAGAAAATAAAATTACCATATGAAACTATCATGAGAGCCACTTATGGATTGCCTACTAGAGATGGCAATACCTAGATCTATCCTCGCTTTTATGCCTAGCTAGGGGCGTTAAACGATAGCGCTTGTTGGGAGGACACCCAATTTTATTTTTATTCCTTGCTTTTTGCTCCTGATTAGTAATAAATAAATTATTTAGCCTCTGTTTTGGTTGTGTTTTTTGTTTTTAATTAGTGTTTGTGCCAAGTAGAACCGTTGGGAAGACTTGGGGAAAGTCTTGTTGAACTTGTTGTAAAAACAGAAACTTTAGCGCTCACGAGAACTGCTGTAATTTTTATTTGAAGAGTACTATTTAGTTAATTATTTTTGAATATGATTAATAGATACATTCCTCACGTCCAGAAATTTATTTTACAATTTTTAGGGTTCCAGTTCTTGCGCTAGCTACAGATTACTACAGACTGTTCTGCTTTTGACAGATTCTGTTTTTCGTGTGTTGTTTGCGTATTTTGATGAATCTATGGTTAGTAAAATAGTTTATAATACATAGAGGAGTTGGAATACAGTAGGTTTAACGCCAATATAAATGAATAATGGGTTCATTACAGTACCTTGAAGTGGTCTTCTGTTTTCTTTCGCTAACGGAGCTTACGAGTTTTCTATTTTGAGTTTTGTGTTGTGAAGTTTTCAAGTTTTGGGTGAATTGTTTTGATGGATCATGGAACAAGGAGTGGCAAGAGCCTAAGCTTGGGGATGCCCATGGCACCCCCAATATAATCCAAGGACACCAAAAAGTCAAAGCTTGGGGATGCCTTGGAAGGCATCCCCTCTTTCGTCCACTTCCATCGGTAATTTACTTGGAGCTATATTTTTATTCACCAACATGATATGTGTTTTGCTTGGAGCGTCTTGTATTATTTATGTCTTTGTGTCTTAGTATGCCACAATCATCCTTGCTGTACACACCTTTTGAGAGAGCCACACATGAATTAAAATTTGATAGAATACTCTATGTGTTTCACTTATATCTTTTGAGCTAGATAGTTTTGCTCTATGTGCTTCACTTATATCTTTTGAGTGTTATAATTTTGCTCGATGTGCTTCACTTAGATCTTTTAGAGCACGGTGGTGGATTTGTTTTAAACAAACTATTGATCTCTCATGCTTCACTTAGATTATTTTGAGAGTCTCTAAATATCATGGTAATTTTCTTAATAATAATATGCTTGGTATTCAAGATTTGTGAAGCTTTCTTTTGAGTGTGTTGAATACTAAGAAAAGATTGAAGCATGATAATTGTTTTGAGATATGGAGGTGATAATATTAAAGTCATGCTAGTTGAGTAGTTGTGAATTTAAAGAATACTTGTGTTAAGGTTTGTGATTCCCGAAGCATGCACGTATGGTGAACCGTTATGTGATGAAGTCAGAGCATGGTTTATTTATTGATTGTCTTCCTTATGAGTTGCGGTCGGGGACGAGCGATGGTCTTTTCCTACCAATCTATCCCCCTAGGAGCATGCGCGTAATACTTTGCTTTGATAACTTCTAAATTTTTGCAATAAGTATATGAGTTCTTTATGACTAATGTTGAGTCCATGGATTATACGCACTCTCACCCTTCCACCTTTGCTAGCCTCTCTAATACCGCGCACCTTTCGCTGGTATCCTACACCTACCATATACCTTCCTCAAAACAGCCACCATACCTACCTATTATGGCATTTCCATAGCCATTCCGAGATATATTGCCATGCAACTTTCCACCGTTCCGTTTATCATGACACACTCCATCATTGTCATATTGCATATCCCGGTACACCGCCGGATGCATTCACATAGAGTCATATTATGTTCTAAGTATCGAGTTGTAATTGTTGAGTTATAAGAAAAATATAAGTGTGATTATCATCATTATTAGAGCATTGTCCCGGTGAGGAAAGAATGATGGAGACTATGATTCCCCCATAAATCGGGATGAGACCCCGGACGAAAAAAAAGATGCCAAAGAAGCCCAAATAAAAAGAGGCCATAAAAAAAGAGAAAATGCCCAAACAAAAAAATATATAAAAAAATGAGAGAAAAAGAGAGAAGGGACAATGTTATTATCCTTTTACCACACTTGTGCTTCAAAGTAGCACCATGATCTTCATAGTAGAGAGTCTCTCATGTTATCACTTTCATATACTAGTGGGAATTTTTCATTATAGAACTTGGCTTGTATATTCCAATGATGGGCTTCCTCAAATTGTCCTAGGTCTTCATGAGCAAGCAAGTTGGATGCACACCCACTTAGTTTCTTTTTGAGCTTTCATATACTTATAGCTCTAGTGCATCCGTTGCATGGCAATCCCTACTCACTCACATTGATATCTATTGATGGGCACCTCCATAGCCCATTAATACGCCTAGTTGATGTGAGACTATCTTCCCCTCCTTTTTGTCTTCTCCACAACCACCATTCTATTCCACCTATAGTGCTATATCCATGGCTCACGCTCATGTATTGCGTGAAGATTGAAAAAGTTTTGAAAAAGTTAGGGTATGAAACAATTGCTTGGCTTGTCATCGGGGTTGTGCATGATTTAAATACTTTGTGTGGTGAAGATGGAGCATACCCAGACTATATGATTTTGTAGGGATAACTTTCTTTGGCCATGTTATTTTGAGAAGACATAATTGCTTTGTTAGTATGCTAGAAGTATTATTATTTTTTATGTCAATATAAACTTTTGTCTTGAATCTTTCTAATCTGAATATTCATACCACAATTAAGAAGATTTGCATTGAAATTATGCCAAGTAGCACTCCGCATCAAAAATTCTCTTTTTATCATTTACCTACTCGAGGACGAGCAGGAATTAAGCTTGGGGATGCCTGATACATCTCCAACGTATCTATAATTTTTGATTGCTCCATGCTATATTATCTACTGTTTTGGACTATATTGGGCTTTATTTTCCAATTTTATATTATTTTTGGGACTAACCTATTAACCGGAGGCCCAGCCCAGAATTGCTGTTTTTTGCCTATTTCACTGTTTCGAAGAAACGGAATATCAAACGGAGTCCAACAGAATAAAATCTTCGGGAATGTGATTTTCTCACCGAACGTGATCCAGGAGACTTGGACCCTGCTCCAAGGAACAAAAGAGGCGGTCACGAGGGTGGGGGCACCCCCCTAGGGCGCACCCCCGTGCCTCATGGGCCCCTCGTTGCTCCTCAGGCGTACTTCTTTATATACACACGTACCCCCAAACGATCAGAACAGGAGCCAAAAACCTAATTCCGTCGCCGCAACTTTCTGTATCCACGAGATCCCATCTTGGGGCCTGTTCCGGAGCTCCGCCGGAAGAGGGCCGTCATCACGGAGGGCTTCTACATCATCGTAGCCTCTCCGATGAAGTGTGAGTAGTTTACCTCAGACCTTCGGGTCCATAGTTACTAGCTAGATGGCTTATTCTCTATCTTTGAATCTCAATACAAAGTTCTCCCCCTCTCTTGTGGATATCTATTCGATGTAATCTTCTTTTTGCGGTGTGTTTGTTGAGACCGATGAATTGTGGGTTTATGATCCAGTCTATCTATGAATAATATTTGAATATTCTCTAAATTCTTTTATGTATGATTGGTTATCTTTGCAAGTCTCTTCGAATTATCCGTTTGGTTTGGCCAACTAGATTGGTAGTTCTTGCCATGGGAGAAGTGCTTAGCTTTGGGTTCAATCTTGCAGTGTCCTTACCTAGTGACAGAAGGGGTAGCAAGGCACGTATTGTATCATTGCCATCGAGGATAACAAGATGGGGTTTATTTCATATTGCATGAATTTGTCTCTCTACATCATGTCATCTTGCTTAAGGCGTTACTCTGTTTTTAACTTAATACTCTAGATGCATGTTGGATGGCGGTCGATGAGTGGAGTAATAGTAGTAGATGCAGAATCGTTTCGATCTACTTCTCATGGACATGATGCCTATATACATGATCATGCCTAGATATTCTCATAACTATGTTCAATTCTGTCAATTGCTCAATAGTAATTTGTTCGCCCACCATAGAATACTTATGCTCTTGAGAGAAGCCACTAGTGAAACCTATGGCCCCCGGGTCTATTCTCATCATATCAATCTCCATCACTTTAATCTTACTTTGCTTTTTTACTTTGCCTTTACTTTTTACTTTGCATCTTTATACCAAAAATACCAAAAATATCATATCTATCAGATCTCACTCTCGTAAGTGACCGTGAAGGGATTGACAACCCCTAATCACGTTGGTTGCGAGTAGCTATCGCTTTGTGCAGGTACGAGGGACTTGAGCGTGGGCTCCTACTGGATTGATACCTTGGTTTTCAAAAACTGAGGGAAATACTTTCGCTACTCTGCTGCATCATCCCTTCCTCTTCGGGGAAAACCAACGCAAGCTCAAGATGTAGCAATATCTGTCCTGGGCTAGTCGGGCCACAGCCCGCCCTGTTAATACCCTGCTCTCCTCTGAACAACAATGAAAACATCGCCAAGAAAAACTCTACAATGCCCACGCCTCAAAAACACAAATACTGCTCGAACTGCTTGGTCCCAGCTGTCGGTCGCACCTTGTGCAATTCTCTCGTTTATATTGAATACATAGGTTGACAATGGTGTGGGACCATGATGTCAGGAAACCAGGAGGAAGCAAAAAAATATAGTTGTACATAATAAGGAGGCACTTGCGTACGTACGGCTATGGCCCTAGTGGGTCCCTACTGTCATCCAGTCATCTCCTGAATCCTCATGTTCATTGACCATGTTAACAATGCTCGGCACCACGGTGAGCGCAACAACTCGAGGGACAATGGAGAGGGCCTCACGGGCCCTACGGATGGTCTGATACAGCGCCCGCTGCTCATTGAGGAACCCAGGATCATCAGACACCTATGAGCACCTTCGAGAGACTGAGACGACATGAAACAGTAAGGCCGCGCTTGGGAGCTCTAGTTTATTTCACACTTGTATTAAGATACAAGTGTAATTTACTTGTCATCGGAAACAACGCATAAAACACAGGCATAATGAAACCGAGAGCCCAAGGTCTGTAAGTAAAACCGGCGGGTTACGCATGTAATTTGAGAGACCAGTGTATATTTTACTAGTCGAGATCGACCAACCAAGCGCTTCGCCCGAGACCATCTACTTTTATTTACAAGCGTCAGTTTTACAAGCGGTTTTGATTGGAAAACGATGATCCAATCATGGCCTAAGATGATGAGTAGGTCGGAAGATCATATGGTTTCACGTCTAACCTACCCGACTTGTCGTATAGGCTATGAATGAGACATAAGACGATGAACTTCTTAAGCACGGAAAAAACACAAGAGGATGATCTTCTTAACAAGCAAATCACTGTTATTAGATCGACATGCAAAACAATACGAAGGATTTGTAACACCCCAAATTTTCAATTTGGAATGTTATACATTAGATCATCATTGCATATCATATTTTATATTGCATTTTGGTTGATCCCAGAAATTCTACGCAACTCAATGACCCACAGAGAGAGTTGGGGATTTCGTTATTTTCATATTTGAGTTTTCTCAAATTTTGAGAATAGGATCATTTGATTTTATTTATTTTATCCTCAATTATTTCTATTACAAAAATATGAGAGGGAATAAAATGACTTTCCCAAAATAAAGAAATATTGAGGATTTAATAATAAAATCAAATAAGATTTAATTTTGGAGTTTTTGGTGTTTTATTTGAATTTAGGAAAAATGTGCGTTTTTCAAAATTGCATTTAGGTCCCAAATAAATGTTCACCTTGTGCGGCTTGATTTTAGAAGCCCGCAAAAATTTATTTCGTAATTTTTGGAGTCCGTTTAGTATTTATTTTTATTTTTCTTTTGCGCGTAATCAAAAAACGAACCGACCTACGGGTCGTGTCCTATCCGGACTCCGGCCCGACTCGCCCTTTATAAGCCGGGGGAGGCCCAGCCCCAGGGAAACCCTAGCCCCAGCCACCCGCCGCCGCCGCCGCGCCGCCTCGCCGCCGCCGCCGGATGACGCCGCCGCCGCACGCTCGCCGAGGTTCACCGCCGCCTCGAAATCCGCGCCGTTTTTTTTATTTTTTTCGAAAAACCGTTCGGTTTTTCCGTTGTTTTTTTAGATTCGGTTTTTTTAAAGAGATCGGTTTTCTGGTTTATTTAAATAGTGAGCATTCGCCCGTTCGTCCGTTCTAACGAATGTTCGTCGTTTTTCTTTTTCTCGGATTTGCTATTGTAAAATTTGCCCTCTATTCGTTTAATCCCTCTATCCGTTTAATCAACTTGAACAAGATTTTGCTACTGTAAAATTTGCCCTAGATCCAGATTAGTAGAATGAAGTTATTTTCTTTCGCCGTTTGACTTTCGTTGCTTCGTTCGATTTGATTCTTTTTGCCAACCGGAGTTCTTAAGTTGAACCTTCTGGTTAGATCTCTTATTTGAGTTTTACCCTTGCATTAGTTGAGTACTTATTGTATGCTTGTTTGTTTGTCTGCGATAGAATACCCGGAGTGCGCCGCTTGTTACTTTGAATCGCTAGGTTTCCCGGATCATCAGCAAGGCAAGTAACACTTTGATCATACCTTTCCTACTACCCAGTTTTATTGCATTAGATCAATCCTCACACATTGCATGATTAGGATCTAATTAAATTGTGGGATGGGAAGTAGTTGAGGTAGTACCTATTACCTGTTTATTATCAAACCTTTGGGAGTTACTTCTACGTTTGCTTATTATGCCATGCTATGCTAGTAGACGTGGATTGGGTGAGTGATATCCATGACAGATGTGAGTTTATTAACTAATGGTTTATCTAAGGTGGCAACTTAAACACACATCTGGGTGGATTGAGGCACCTGGGTATTCCAGGACTTGCCTGTTTTCTTTTGGACCGCCACCCAGGCTCAAAGGGATCATGAGACTATTCATACTAGAAACTTCCGTGTGCAGCCACAAGCTATTATGGGCTCTAGCATAGTTGACTAAGTCGTGCGAACTCTTACAGTGGTATACTAGCAGATGTAGGGGATGTAGATGGTACGGTCTACCCGATCATAAGGTGCTAGTGCTTCTGAAAGACTATGTCTCGGTCATCCGTCTTCTCAAACACCATGTAGTGCGAGAAAACAAACGGAGGCGATCGAGTCTTATGGGGAAAAGTGCGCAAACCTCTGCAGAGTGTAATAAACTAATCATGGTTAGCCGTGTCCCCGGTTATGGACATCTTGAGTATCTAGTACCTGGATTATCATGTGAATCTCAACATGTTACTCTAAATTAATTTTGTTGGGTTATGTTTAATGATGATGCTTAATTGGGATTGAGAATGTTGTCAACCATTCTCAATGTTTAACAACTACCATGATAGTTAAATAAATTTTATTCCTTTGAAGTAGGGAAAAATTGGCTTTACGCAAAACTGTAACCATAGAGCTTTCCACCAGCCAAATATGCATATAGTATAGCTGTTTCATTCCATTACTCTCTATGTGTTACCTTGCCAGCATATTCCATGTGCTGACCCGTTTCGGGCTGTAACGTTAATGTTGCAGACTTTTCAGACGACGATTAAGGAGTTTTTAGGTCTTGATTCTATACTCAGTGATGCCGTTGGAGTTGGTGGACTCACTTATCTTCCAAGCCTTCCGCTGTTATCGTTTTTAGATGGCCTTAAGCCATATTTATTGTAATAAGTTCTCTTATGAGACACTCGATGTAATAAGAGTGTGATTGCTACTCTGCTATAAATCCTCCAAGTACTGTGTGGTGTCAGCATTACTGATCCAGGGATGACACCGGAGCACAGAGATCAGACTGTTTGAGGTCTGGTCGCTACAGGATTATTCTCAGGAGGCACGGTGAACAGCTCATGATGCTGCATGCCACAACATTCCAAGCTCAACTTTGCAATCAAACACAAGGCCTGGCATTACATAGATAATATTTAGAACAAACTCTTAAAATATCGTACATAAGTCAACATTCATGTGACTATGCATCTCAGCAGAGTAAATATTTACTTCTGAACTGAAGACAAGAATAGGAAAAAACGATCGACGTTGCTCACAGCAAAGGGCGCCCCACTCAAAAATATCAAATGCTTGTCTTCTGGCTAACATCAATGAGAAAAAATTGACAAGGTTTTCCAATTCCAATATATTAAACTAATGTCAACTTTGACATGCTTTTCCCATTCAAAATATGTAATGCCTATGATTGTGGAACGATAGGGTTTGTCATCAGTTTGTCATCTGATAGTCCGGTGGCTCAAGGTGATGACGAATGATTCGAGAACCATTCGATGTATTGTGCATGATGAAGTATTATGGAGGACATGAACCATCTGAACATTTTGTGCAGTTTCACTACAATCAAGTTGAGCATCCCTATGGATTTTGTATTTATATGCTGCCAGAAAACAAAGACACATCAACACACACATCAATATTGGCCCTAGTGTCAACCCACCAATTGGTGGACTAACAAACTGAAAGTACGGTAAACAGATTACCATACCCAGATGCCCCATCATTGTTCCTTAGAGTGACATTGACAGACTTGGAGTCATGTCCTGGCTTCTTGGTACTTTCTTGGGCAACTTGTTTGCCCAGTGTTCCTCCGAACCACAAGTAGAGTAGCCATCTCTCTTTTTGTCTTTCTTCTTACCCTTCTTAATGGCCGACGCTGGCAACACCATTCAAACATATAGTCTGGTGGCTCAAGGTGACGATGAATGATTAGAGAAACATTCGATGTATTGTGCATGATGAAGTATTATGGAGGACAGAAACCATCCAGACATTTTGTGGAGGTCCATTAAAATCAAGCTGAGCATCCCTGTGGATATCGTATTTATATGCTGCAAGAAAACAAAGACAAACTGAAAGTACGGTAAATAGATTACCATACCCAGATGCCCCATCATTGTTTCTTAGAATTACATTGACATATTTGGAGTCCTGTCCTGGCTTCCTGTACTTGTTTGGACACTTTTTGCCCAGTGCACTCAATGTGCTGTAGAGTTTCCTATGCTCTCTGCAGACTAGTCATGTCACCAGCGTCTACTAATACTCTATAAAGCTTCTCGATCATTCCTTGTGTAATGTAGCGCAAACAGTGACTGCTTCTTTCTGCAAAGTGGTAAGACCAACTGGACCCACTAATGCAGCAGTTTGCCTTAGACACATTGGCTCCTTTTGTGCAGTTCAACTAAAATAAAGTCGGAATAAAAACGAGCTTTAATTTTGATATCCCTCTAAGCAACAGTAGGTATAAGGGAAACAATTACTAAGAAATAAAGGTTGATGACTTGTACTCCCAGAAGAAAAACATCTACTGATCTACCTTATCTTAATGGGAAACAAAGAAGGAGAGTAGCAATTCTCAATTAGTGTGATTCATTCATATTAACTGAGACATTATCTTAGCAATGCCTTGTTTCAACATGTATAAAGAACGACAAAGCAGAAAAGTATCATTCCTAAAACAATGTGATTGATTCATTTTAACAGAGACATTATCTTAACAATACCTTGGTTAAACATGTAGAAAGAACTACAAAGCAGGATAGTACCATTTGTAAAACACTGTAACTGATATATAATAACAGAGACATCATCTGAACAATACATTTCTTAAACATGTACGCCAGCCGATCCCTAACAGAAATGGTACTCCTGCCGATCCCTAACACCATGTGCTTCCATCTACTTATAAAGGGGGTGATGCAGAGTTTGTTGTCACAAAGCAACAAGCATCATGTCTGGGTTGGTACCATTTTTGTTCACTACTTAATGGGAAAAGAGAGCAATACAATAGCTTCAATTCAACATTTATTCAAAACAGTACCAAACAAGTAGCACAACATCTCAAAACACACTACATGATCATGTGGATGGGACATGGGACATGCCAGCACCATGTGCGTCCACACATATAAATGGGTGATGCAGAATATGTAGCCAAGCAGCATATCTGCGTTGGTCCCATATTTGTCCTCTTTGAAACTATTTCCTATGTGAGGGTAGCAAATCTAGTCCTGCACAAACTACCCGACCCCCAGCTTCTTTCCCTTTTCAACAATGAGTTCGGTTCCTAATAGATGTGTGTACTGGGTTACCCCCTTTTTCCCTTTTCGACCAACAAAGCGGCTGGATAGCTAGTCTATACTACTTTCCCTCCCTCCTTTCCTCATTGAACCACGTCCTAGATTCATGCTCCACCCCACTGCACCCTTCTTTCCTCTTTGAACCAATACCTAGATTCGACTACAGAATCGAAAAAGATCTGCATGCAGCTAGACCAATGACGGTTTCAAAGAAACTTATACCTTTTGGTTGTCGAGATGTGGCAAGGCATGCGGCAGGAGGTCGGATCTGCCCACACTACATACGGAAGCAAGGAAGAAGGGGTCGGTGGCCCCCCCCGCACAGGCGCTGGGTGAAAGAGAAAAGTGCAGCCGGCGGTGGATTGCCTCCCTCACTGAAGGCGATAGAGTGAACGCTGCACCTCTGATATGTCCATTTTGCATCATGCTTTTATATCGATATTTATCGCATTATGGACTGTTATTTCACTTTATGTCACAATACTTATGGCTATTTTCTCTTATTTTACAAGGTTTACATAAGGAGGGAGAATGCCGGCAGCTGGAATTCTGGTCTGGAAAAGGAGAAAAAATTAGAGACCTATTCTGCGCAACTCCACGGAAGGTCTTAAAAGAAATAAAGAAAAATCCACACCAAAGATGAAGGCCAGGGGGCCCACACCCCGCTCACGAGGGTGGGGGGCGCCCCCCCCTAGGGCGCGCCCCCTACCTCGTGGGCCCCCTGGTGGCTCTTCGACGCCCATCTTCTCCTATATGAGGTCTTTCGATGAGCAAAAAATAAGAAGGAACTTTTCGGGACGAGACTCCGCTGCCACAAGGCGGAACCTTGCCGGATCCAATCTAGAGCTCCGGCAGAGCTGTTCTGCCGGGGAAACTTCCCTCCGGGAGGGGGAAATCATCACCGATGCTCCTCTCATCGGGAGAGGGCAATCTCCATCAACATCTTCACCAGCACCATCTCATCTCCAAACCCTAGTCCATCTCTTGTATCCAATTCTTGTCTCAAAGTCCGGGATTGGTGCTAGTATGTTGCTAGTAGTGTTGATTACTCCTTGTAGTTGGTGCTAGTTGGTCTATTTGGTGGAAGATCATATGTTCAGATCCTATATGCATATTATTACCCATCTGATTATGAACATGAATATGCTTTGTGAGTAATTACGTTCGTTCCTGAGGACAAGGGAGAAGTCTTGCTATGAGTAGTCATGTGAATTTGGTATTCGTTTGATATTTTGATAAGATGTATGTTGTCTAGCCTCTAGTGGTGTTATGTGAACATCGACTACATAACACTTCACCATTATTTGGGCCTAGAGGAAGGCATTGGGAAGTAATAAGTATATGATGGGTTGCTAGAGTGAAAGAAGCTTAAACCCTACTTTATGCGTTGCTTCGTAAGGGGCTGATTTGGATCCATATGTTTCATGCTATGGTTAGGTTTACCTTAATACTTTTGTTGTAGTTGCGGATGCTTGCAATAGAGGTTAATCATAAGTGGGATGCTTGTTCAAGTAAGAACAGCACCCAAGCACCGGTCCACCCACATATCAAATTATCAAAGTATCGAACGCGAATCATATGAACGTGATGAAAACTAGCTTGACGATATTCCCATGTGTCCTTGGGAGCATTTTTCCTATTATAAGAGTTTGTTCCGGCTTGTCCTTTGCTACAAAAGGATTGGGCCACCTTGCTGCACTTTACTTACTTTTGTTACTTGTTGCTCGTTACAACCTATCTTATCACAAAACTATCTTTTACCACTTATTTCAGTACTTGCAGAGAATACCTTGCTGAAAACCACTTATCATTTCCTTCTGCTCCTCGTTGGGTTCGACACTCTTACTTATCGAAAGGACTATGATAGATCACATATACTTGTGGGTCATCAACCTCCTCCCCTTCCCGATGCAACGGGATCCGGACGCCACCTTTGCCAGCTGTGAGGGGGTGAGAGAGACAGAGGCCACATCATAGTCTTGTTTAGATTTGGTGAAGAGGGTGAGAGACTGTGAATATAGCAAACCCTAGCATAGGAACACTAAGCCTCGAGCGTGTATGTATATATGTAGTGCGGTGAGAGTGTGGAGAGTGCAAACCCTAGCGAACAAGCGTTGAGGTTGCAACTTATATATATATATATATATATATATATATATATACACTGTAGTACGGACTGAGCTCTGGTGCTTTAACTGCACCTGCTTTTGGCTGTATGACAGGTGGGCCAGCCACATTTTGGGCCGACCTGTCATAAACCCAAAGGCAGGTGCACTAAAGTCAATGAAGCTGTGGCCATATAGTACTCGTGTACACGACTAATATATAGTGGAGTGGTTTTATTATTCTCTCCATAACAATTGTTTTAAATTGTGTAAGTATGAAACGAAACTATTTATTTAACGTACTAGTGAAGAAAACTACTACTCCCTCTGTTCCTAAATATTTGTCTTTCTAGAGATTTCAACAAATGACTACACACGGAGCAAAATGAGTGAATCTACACTGTAAAAAATGTGTATATACATCCGTATGTGGTAGTCCATTTCAAACCACTTGAAAGACAAATATTTAGGAACGGAGGGAGTACTTCCAATGAACTAACGATCCACGCGTACTGGTCGCACTTCCTGTCCTTCACATGCAGTACACTACCTTCCCTTAAGTGAACAACCACACATGCACCAAATTATTGGAAACGTGTGAGAGTGTGTACAAATAAAGAATTTCAATTTCAATTATCGGAAAGGTTAGAGAGTATGTACAGTTTTCCCTCTCTAATAATTATGGTTTGTTGTGTTCGTCCTAAACTTGTTCGAACTTTACAAAGTTTGACTTCAGTCAAATCTAATATGCGGAGTAAATAAAAATGGAGGGCTACTACGTCCATCCGGGTTTTTAGTCCACACCATTTTTTAAGCAAAGTTAATAGCTGGACAAATAAAATTACAGGGGAGCTGGAGACAAAGTTGTGAGAAGGCTTAGAAATCAACACAATACTTATGCTCTTAGTACCAACGCCGATCCTTCTTCAAGGAAACATTTGGTTCATAGCCAATTGTGTGACAAAATTGCACCAACGTGAAAGACGACTGCGTCTCCAACGCAATCAAGGTGAATTGACGAAGAATGTCATCTTTGTGGGTTACAAGCAAAGAGCATTGATGGAAGACAACTTGTTTTTCATTGAAAATCGACCAGCTTCACCAGCCGATGCAACCATGAGGCGCAACCATGAGCATCAATAGGTCATCATGGTGATGCATCTTCCATTTGGCATCAAATTTGGGTGAGGCACCTATGAAGTTCGACAAATCCTCAATGTGGTATGTTTCTTCTCAGTAATCAAGCTTGAGGAAGGAAGAACCACGTGGCAGAGGACAGTGAGGCAGAACAACAATGGCCATCCAATTTTGTGTAGTTCCAATAAAATTGAGGAAGACATGCCCGGGTATGGAGATATGCATCGCTGTTTCCAAAAATATAAAAAGTGATATAGTGTTGTTACTTTGTTTTACAAGATTAACAATGACATCTCAATTTTCAATAAGAATTATGAAAAGTACACCAACAAACAGAAGCATCATGATTATCTTGATGGGAACTAAGCCAGGATACCCGAGAAAAAAACATTTCTTCATTTAACCAGTGATAGTATTAGATTAGCAGCAGCAATAGGAGCATATGGACAATGACCGCACAACCACCATCTACTTTTTGTTGAAACAACATGTATACCTCCACCGAGGCATAAATCAGGACAAATTTTCGAGTAGCATTTCCTCTATAATAGTAGGTGATGTTGGACCATCCAACGAACCCTAGCTACTATACATGGGGAGCTGGGGAGTAGTCGCATAGAAGAAAACCCACATGCAGCGACCTGGGGAGCTGGACCAGTACAAGAAGTTATACCTCAGGTGGGCGAGATGTCGCTTAAGCGGGCGGGCAGGATATGCCCAAACGACGGCAGCGAACAAGGGCGCGGAGGACCTTCATCCGCGCCAGCGCCGGCTCTAAGAGGACGGTGCGCATCGGCTTCCTCCATCACAGACGGCGACAGCGTCAATGCTGCACCTCCTCACCTCCCGCAACGGATGGGATTCGGCCGGATCTGTGACCACAGGTGAGGAGAGAGATAGTGTGGACATTATCATCTTGTTTTGATATGGAGAGGGTGAGAGAGCGAGATGCGAGAAACTCTATCAAACAAGAGGCTATAATGGAGTAAAAAAATCTCTCCATAGCAGTGGCTTTAAATAGAATACGCGCGTTCCCGAAAAAAAGAAACGAAAACTGGCGGACAATTTTTTAACGTACCAAGAAAGAAAACTCGATCAAAAACACGCCCCCGCTTCCAGGTCGTGTGAATCGTCGCGCGCACACACATAGACATAGACATGCATATCCGTGTTCACGTAAAATTCCATTTCCATCTCCATCTCCAATCATATTTGTCCAACTGGCACATTATTTATGTTATTAATTATATACGTGGCAATATTAACGTACAACATCTCTTGTTTGCGGGCGTCCGGACCGCTGGCACGGCCGCTCCTTACCAACCCGAACCCTCTTCATCACCCGCGCGTGCTTCCCGCCCGGAACGGCCAGTGCTGCATTCATGCCCGGCCAGAGCGGATGCGACCTCTCACTGGCGCCGACATTGAAGCGCCACGCCGGCTGAGAGAGCATCGCCCGCGCCGCTTCCTGGTGCACGCGACTGCTCCATGTTCAAAGGTCACAATAGCCGGCCACAACATGCATGTAAAAAGTTCTTGGGAGTCTGTGCTACAGCTAGCTGCCCTCCCCCAACTCGTCAATCTCTTCTAGTAGTACTAGTATTCCATGGCGCGATCCATCGACAAGCGGGTGGGAAAGTTATCGTATACTCGGTTTGCGGTGAGTGGCATGCCGAGCGTCCGTGTGGGGTCGAGCCATGGAGGAGGGTGAGACACGAACGTGGCAGGCGTGATTTAAAGAGCAATGCTACATGCACAGACAAGTTTTTACAGGATTCATGGGGTGGTTTAGCTGGCTGGTTTTCAATGGATAGAAATAAGGTAAGGGGCCCACTCCCACTTAAAATCAGGGGGAGAGAAGATTAGTTGTGAATGACCCCATAAAAGATCCCTGTAAAAGCGCGTGAGTTTGGAATTTTCGTGATTTAAACATTGGTTTTGCTCGATGGTGCGATCCAACGAAACGAAACGTTGGTTTCTCTCCGTTTCCATTTTTTCTTCGGAAAAACGGAAACTTTCCACTCAAATTTCATTCCTACTCCAAGGTTGCCCCATTACAACATTCCAACAAATACAAAGGAAAACTAACACGCATGCTGATGCATCTCACTGAATCACAGATCATAGCCAATATTTACTTCACAACTAAAGACAAAAGTTGTGAGAGCGTGTACGAAAGAAAAACTACTGATGGGGTCACTATGACTAAAACCCTAAACCCTAAACAGGATTTAATTTCCTGGCCAGGTAGAACTTGTCGAAGGAAAGACGGCTGGCACCCCTGTTCAAGAATTCATCTGATTAACCAGTTAACTTGCCGATTAATTCCTACTCATAGGGTCACCGAGTAGCCGATAAACCGAAAATCATCCTATTAATTGCTTAAATGGCCGATTAACTTGCCGATTAGCCGATTAATCCCCTACTCGCTAGCCAACCGAGCAGCTACCAGTTAACGATTTCCTCAACAATGGCTGGCACCCTCGGATCATACGATGCTTTTGTGCAGTTCCACTAAAATTGAGCTGAGCATCCATGATGGCAAAGATATTGAAGAAGTGTGATTATAATAATAGTACTGGCACTAGTTCACGAGACATAAACTCATCACAAGTAGAAGCCGGTAGAAGTGGAGAAAGATCAACATGGAGATGGAGCTACGTGGGGAGCTACGGCAGTGGAGCAAGCCGGCTCCAAAAGGAAGATGGAGTACCTGGGACGTCGGGCTGTAGCTAGAAGGGCGGTTGGGACACATCATCGGCCCATACCATGGTGACCCCCGACTAGGACGGACCGACTGTGGATTTTCTCCCTCGCTGATGTCGACCGCGTCTACGCAGAACATTGTTCCCTTCCCCCAGCTGCGGGATCAGGCTGGATATGTGACTAGCGGTGTGGCCACTGTCGTCCTATGCTTGTGAAGAGAGCAACCCAAGCAAGCAGGCTTGTAGCTTAGGCTCCTGCTAGTGTATATATAGTGGTTTTCTTTTTCTCTCCATATCAACCATTTTATATTGCGTACGTGTCATTGAAGAGTGAAATGATGGTTGCTTCTTTTGACTAACTTACTGTGTGATTTGACTGCTCCTTTAGTGGCCCCTACACGTACTCCCCCTACATGTATGCAACAGTCACACATACACATGGACGCAAAAATGCACGCGACGCCTTAATGCATGCATGTCCGAGCACACGACGGAACACACACGGTCATGCTCAAGTGCTCAACCTACACGTGCATGCACACACACAAACTCATCCAGGTTGAGCTAGTGACTGTATAAACACCGGAAAATGTATATATTGAGCGCATTGAGCGTATTATGAAGTCCAATGACCGTATTTTTACAAATATATAGTGATAGATAGTGTATTTGTCTTGTTTGAAATTAAGCCATATTAACCAGAGAGGAGGCAGTATGGACTAGCATTACTTTGTTGTGTCCCGTCAACTTGTCGAACGAGGAGAAGCTTGCAGGATGGGAGAAGCTTCCGCGCGGTGGCTCGCAGGACAAGGAGAAACTTTTGACTAATCCAAGCTCTCCCTTGCTCAGGTGGTGGATGTGCAACAGTTAATTCGGTGTCAGATTGCCAGAAGCATACACTATACTAGTACTATTATTGTTCGACTTCCCGAAGAGGCAAACAACCAAGAGCAAAGTTTACTAGTACTAGTAGTACTACTATAGTCTATAGAGGTATCTACTATACTAGTACTAGGAACTGGATGGAGGAGCGTCTGCACTCTTATTATATTTTTAAAATGTGATAAAGCAATCTTCAACACATTTGGTTCTCTTTGAGGGTTCTCGCATGTGATAATGGAAGTTGATTGCATGGAACACTCGCCACAATTCTCGCTTAATTCTGGATCATATCCTGTTACAAATAGGAGCGCTCGGTAATATTTCTTCTTTTTTGTTATTCAGCATGTAAACAGGTCAGAAAACCTTGCGGTGCATCTTTGTGTGAACTGTGCTTGCTGCACTTTGAATGTGGCCGAGAGCTGGCTTGATGGAACACCTCGCTTCCTACTTCTTTTTTTGCGGGGTACCTCGCTTCCTAGTGACCAGTGTCTAGGCTGATCGTCCTAAGAATGCTTATATATGAATAAAGCTCTCTCATTTACCCGCAAAAAAGATTAAGCCATATTAACCGGAAAGGAGGGAGTATTGACTAGCACTACTTTTTGGTGTGTCTCGTCAACTCGCAGAACAAGGAGAAGCTTGCAGGACAAGGTGAAGCTCGCTTACGCCTTTTGACTAATGCAACCTACCCTCGCCCAGGCGGTGGACATGCATCAGTTCATTCGGTGCCAGATTGCCAGAGGCATACACTGTAGTACTGAACATGCGGAGTACCATCATTGTTCGACTTCACGAAGAGGCGAAGAGCCAAGAGCAAGGTTTAGTAGTACGAGTAGTACTACTACTAGAACCGCATGGTGGAGAGTCTGTACTCTTATTTTTTTTGTAATCTCTGATAAATTACACATTTATTCCGGAGAAGGGCGGAAAACGGCAGCCCAACATGTAATGATGATATCGATCAACCATGCTCGAATGTATATTGGCCTCTGTGTGAGCCCGTCTGTGTGTTCTCGCTCCTCGTATAAACAGTGACGGATGGAGTAGTATGAGCGGATTCAAAGAAGATCATATTGATGGTTGCTTCTTCCGATCAACTTACAGTGGGAAAGGTGGGGCTTATAATTTTACTGCTCATTACTCACTATTAGTGTGGCGCAACAACCGGGCTAAGTCTCCCATGCGGCTGTGCACTACCCCCTCGGTTCTTAAATATACTCCGTAGTATTTGTCTTTCTAGAGATTTCAACGAGTGACTACTCAAATATTTGTCTTTTTAGAGATTCAAATGGACTACTACATAAGGATGTATATAGACATATTTTAGAGTGTAGATTCACTCATTTTTGAAAGGATCGAGAAGAGGTGTCTAGAGGGGGGTGATTAGACACTAGGTGCTAAAAGTTGCAGTTTTTAAATTATTTAGGTTGAAGTGGATTTTTCGCACAAGTTTAACAAACACAATACATATCAAGCAAGCATGCAAAGAGTATATAAGCATCGGAAAGTAAAGAAAGCAACTTGCAAGAATGTAAAGGGAAGGGTTTGGATGATTCAAACGCAATTGGAGATACGAATGTTTTTGTCGTGGTTCCAATAGGGTAACGGTTTCTATCGTACATCCACGTTGATGGAGACTTCAACCCACGAAGGGTAACGGTTGCGCGAGTCCACGGAGGGCTCCACCCACGAAAGTTCCACGAAGAAGCAACCTTGTCTATCCCACCATGGACATCGCCCACGAAGGACTTGCCTCACTAGCGGTAGATCTTCACAAAGTAGGCGATCCCCTTGCCCTTACAAACTCCTTGGTTCAACTCCACAATCTTGTCGGAGGCTCCCAAGTGACACCTAGCCAATCTAGGAGACACCACTCTCCAAGAAGTAACAAATGGTGTGTTGATGATGAACTCCTTGCTCTTGTGCTTCAAATGATAGTCTCCTCAACACTCAACTCTCTCTCTCACAGGATATGGATTTGGTGGAAAGAAGATTTGAGTGGAAAGCAACTTGGGGAAGGCTAGAGATCATGATTCATATGGTAGGAATGGAATATCTTGGTCTCAACACAAGTGTAGGTGGTTCTCTCTCAGAAAATATAGGTTGGAAGTGTAGGTTTGTTCTGATGGCTCTCTCCAGGAATGAACAGGAGGTGGAGGGGTATATATAGCCTACACACAAAATCTAACCGTTACACATAACTTTCCAAACTCGGTGGGACCGAATGGTTAAACTCGGTCGGACCGATTCAGCAAAGCTAGTGACTGTTAGGGTTTTTGGTGGGACCGACATGCAACTTGGTAGGACCGATATGATTAGGGTTAGGGCATAACGTAATCTTGGTGAGACCGATTACACAAACTCGGTGAGACCGATTTTCGTAATAAGCTAACCAGAGAGTTGGTCAGGTAAACTCGGTGGGACCGATCGCTCATTTCGGTGAGACCGAAATGTTACAAAAGGGAACCAGAGAGTTTACATTGCAGTTTCGGTGGGACCGATCGCAAGTTTCGGTAAGACCTAAAGTATTGCAATAGGCAACAGAGAGTTTGCAATCCCATCTCGGTGAGACCGAGATCCCTATCAGTGAGACCGATTTGCCTAGGATTTGTGGCAGTGGCTATGACATTTGAAACTTGGTGGCGCCGGATAGGAAGAATCGGTGGGGCCGAGTTTGACTTTTGGTTTAGGTCATATGTGGATGTGAGAAAGTAGTTGAGGGTTTTGGAGCATATCACTAAGCATTTTGAGCAAGAACCTCATTAAGCAACACCTCATCCCTCCTTGATAGTATTGGCTTTTCCTATAGACTCAATGTGATCTTGGATCACTAAAATAGAAAATGTAGAGTCTTGAGCTTTGAGCTTGATACAATCCTTTGTCCTTAGCATCTTGAAGGGGTTTCACATCCTCTAGTCCATGCCACTTCACTGTTGAACTTATCTGAAACATACTAGATAAGAATGTTAGTCCAACAAGAGATATGTTGACATTAATTACCAAAACTACCTAGGGAGCACTTGTGCTTTCAATCTCCCCCTTTTTGGTAATTGATGACAACATACATCAAAGCTTTAGATCAAGATATTAAGAGTAGTAAGTAAAGATTTGGAAAGACATGTAACTTGCATAGGCTCCCCCTACATGTACGCAATCATGTGATTATGGAATATAGGAGCATGTGAATGCATAAACATGACAGAGTAAGCAATGTGTTACATGTATCTTGGCTATATGCATCAGAGCAAATGATGAAAATATGAGAAATGTACCTTCATGCTCATGAGTCCTTCTTGCAAACAGTATGTACATCACCAAGAAATTCTCATTCACATAATTGTGATGCATATACTTACCTTGTGGTCTTGAGTTGGCTTAGGATGGGATGAACCTATGTAAACAAGGTTAGATAACACAGATACACCTACTGGCCAGAGCAACCAAGAGAAACCACAAGAGTACCAAGACTGGGATGACATGTAGAGTGAGTACTAAGTACCACATTGGATAAAGACATGTCCCCAAAGGCAAAGATATGCAATAAATTCAAGGATTTCCTTCCCTTAGATGTCTTGCTCCCCCTTGAATCTAGCATGGGATACTGGGAGAAGATAGGGAACAGAAAATCAGAGCAACATCACAGCTCAAAGGAAATAAACAGAGCTAATGCAATCGAGCAAATATGAACATGTCTTTCCCCTCTTGAAGACATGTGACTTCTCTCCTCTTGAACACCAAGCATCTGGCGTCTCTTTCTTCCCTAGAGTATTCTCTCCCCCTATAGATATGATTAAGATTTGATGTGATGATCTCTCTCCCCCTTTGACATCAATTTCCAAGAAGGGTTCTTCTGGATTTTTTTGTCATAATGGGTTTGGTCCTTGAGTCACAGAACAAAGCCGTAAGTTGAGTAGGATGCTGGTCGAGGACAAGATTCATTGAGTGAAGCTGGATCCAAAAGAATTTAGAAATAAGTGGCAAGATGTTTTTCCTGCAGTGAAATCGGTAGCACCGAGTTTGGTGTTTCGGTGGCACCGAAAGGGTTCGGTTGGACTGAAGTAAACAGCCCGGTGTGACCGAGTTCATCGCAGAGAAAACACTGGTCACCTCAGCTCACTAGACAAGTAAGATCTTACAAGGATTTGCAAGGAATTTAATGCAGAAGATGCAGAAAATAAAAGAGAAGAAACTAAAAAGAATCTAGATGAAGTTGAAGAGGGAAACAAATATGCATGAGACAAATGCAAGAGCACAGAAAAGAACATAAGAGAACTTCATCTAGAATTGGGTGGTGACAAAGTCACCTATGTTAGAGTATATTGACTTAGGAGTGAAGTGACATCACTTGATCTTTGGTCATACTCATCGTTTAATCTCAAAACGGGGTTACCATTTTCGTCAAAGCATCTTGATGTATTCTCATCTTGTTGAGTTGCTTTATCCCATGACTTGGATTAAAGCTTCTCTAAGATGGAATAACATTCCACGAGTGGTGGTGTTGATCATGATCATGTAGTTGAACTTGTGTGGGTTGCTCAAGATTGATGTAGCTCATCAAGAGTCGGGAGCATCACTTGAAGTTTGAGTTCATCTACCTACATGGGTTAGTTTTTGCAAGGAAGAGCACTTGTGTGTCCAAAGTGACAATCATGATAGAATTTTTCAAAGGATATGTTTGAATGGTTGCGTGCTTCCTTGTCTTCATCCACCATTGTGTAGCGACTTGGTGATATAGAAATTGCTCAAGATGTGAGTGAGTTGCAATCTCATAGATTTCGATTCATCCAAGTACCTACACGGGTTAGATAGCATGCAAGGCGCAAATATATCCAAGACATAAGATAGTCAACATAAGAGAAATATCAAGGATTAGTCAAAAGCTCATGCCTTGCATGTATTAAATGGAGTTCCTACTCCAAGTTTGAAGCATCAATGATGTTCAATTCACCTCTTAACCTGCAAAACACTTTATCATCAAGTGGTTTGGTAAATATATCCGCCAATTGCTTATCAGTGCGAACATGCTTAAGATTAATGTCCCCTTGGCAACATGATCTCGAATGAAATGATGACGAACTTCAATATGCTTAGTTCAAGAATGTTGTACGGGATTGTGAGCAATCTTAATTGCACTTTCATTGTCACAAAGCAATGGAACATGTTTCACATTCATCCCATAATCTTTAAAAGTTTGGGGCATCAAAAGTAATTGAGCACAACATGATCCAGCGACAATGTATTCCGCTTCGGTGGTGGATAAGGATACTGAGTTTTGTTTCTTGGAGGACCAAGAGACAAGAGATCTACCAAGAAATTGACAAGTACCCGAAGTTGAATTTCTATCAACCTTGTCACCGGCATAGTCCGAATCGTAGTAGCCAACAAGATCAAAGGAAGCCCTCTTTGGATAGCAAATGCCAAAATTTGGTGTATGGATTAAGTATCTCACTATCCTTTTCACGGCCTTAAGATGACATTCTTTAGGAGCAGCTTGATATCGTGCACACATGCACACACTTAGCATAATATCGGGACATGAAGCACATAGATATAACAATGAACCAATCATAGAGCGATAGACCTTTTGATCAACCGATTCACCATCTTTGGTTAAATCAAGATGTCCACTAGTAGGCATGGGTGTAGTCGTACCTTTGCATTCTTGCATATTGAACTTCTTGAATAAGTCCTTGGTGTACTTTGTTTAAGATACAAAGGTGCCTTCCTTAGTTTGCTTGATTTGCAAACCGAGAAAGAATTTGAGTTCACTCATCATCGACATCTCAAACTTCTCCGACGTTAGCTTTCCAAACTTTTCACTAAAATGAGGGTTAGCTGATCCAAATATAATATCATCGACATAAATTTGGCATACAAATAGTTCTCCATTAACCCTTTTAGTAAAAAGAGTAGAATCTATTTTTCCAATTTCAAAGCCTTTTTCAATGAGGAACTTGGTCAAGCATTTATACCATGCTCTAGGAGCTTGTTTAAGACCATCAAGAGCTTTGTGAAGTTTGTAAACATTATTAGGTTTCTTAGGATTGACAAATCTGGGGGGTTGCTTAACATAAACTTCCTCCTCAATTTCACCATTCAGAAAAGCACTTTTAATGTCCATTTGTTATAAGGTGATATCATGATGATTAGCATAGGCAAGTAAGATGCGAATGGACTCAAGTCTAACAACGGGGGCATATGTCTCACCGTAGTCCATACCTTCGACTTGAGTGTAGCCTTGGGAGACTAAGCGTGCTTTGTTGCGGACAACTTGACCATCTTCATCTTGCTTATTGCGAAACACCCATTTGGTACCAATGATGTTGTGGTTGTTGTCGGGCTTTTCAACCAATGTCCACACTTGATTTCTCTCAAAGTTGTGTAGCTCTTCATGCATAGCATTTATCCAATCTGGATCTTCCAATGCTTCTTCAATCTTCATAGGTTTAATGTGAGAGATGAATGAGTAATGTTCACAAAAGTTAGCTAAACGAGTTTTTGAGCGAGTGATTCTCCCGGTTTGGATATCATTGTAGATTTTCTCGACGGGATGATCTTTAGAAATTCTTGCTCGAACTCGTGAAAGGTTTTGCTTGGATATTGGTTGAACATCTTCTTCATCTTGTTCTTCTCCTTGGCCTTCTTCATTATTGACATTGTCATTCTCTTGTCGTGGTGGAGAAGGAGGTTGTTGGCGGTCCTCTTGATGCACTTCCTCGTTTTCTTCATCTTGATGTGTCCCACTTGTGGATGCCTCCGTATCAACTCTTGGTTCACCTTGTCGTGATGTAGAAGCTTCCACTTGGACGGACGAAGTACTCTCCTTCACCTCCGTTGGACGAATCTTGCCAATAGACAAGTCTTGGATTGCTTCCGAAGGGTCTTTGTCTCCTACATCAATTGGCAATTGCTCTACTTGCGAGCCATTAGATTCATCAAACTTCACATCTACCGTATCTTCAACCTTTTGGGGTGAAATTGTTGTAGACACGGTATGTGTGAGAGTTTGAGCCATAACCAAGTAGAAAGCCTTCATGAGATTTAGGAGAAAATTTAGAACAATGATGCTTATCAAGAATGTAGCACTTTGAGCAGAATACTCGAAAGTATCCAACTTGTGGTTTGTTACCGGTGAGGAGCTCGTATGCCGTCTTGCCGAGTAGCTTGTGAAGATACAAACGATTTGTTGCATGAAAAGCTGTCTCAACCGCTTCTGCCCAAAAGTGTTTTGGCGTCTTGTACTCATCAAGGATCATTCTTGCCATCTCAATAAGAGCCCGATTCTTCCTCTCAACAACTCCACTTTGTTGAGGTGTGTATGTAGCCGAGAACTCATGTGAAATCCCTACTTCGTCAAGAAAGGTATCCACATTTGCGTTCTTGAACTCCGTTCCATTGTCGCTTCGAACCTTCTTGATCTTCACGTCAAATTGATTTTGGGCCTTCCTAGCGATGTTTTTGAAGATCTTTTGGACCTGCGATTTGTCATCAAGAAAGAACATCCACGTATATCTTGAAAAATCATCAACTATAACTAGACCAAAAGAATTTCCACCAAGACTTTTGTAAGCATTAGGACCAAAAAGATCCATGTGAAGTAGCTCGAGTGGTCTCCTTGTGGTCATGATGTTTTTCACGGGATGCCTTCCAACTTGTTTACCTGCTTGACAAGCACTGCAAAGTCTATCCTTATCAAATATAACATCTTTTACTCCAAGGATATGATCACCTTTAATAAGCTTGTCAAGGTTTCTCATACCAACATGACCTAATCGTCTATGCCATGACCAACCTTTAGAGGATTTAGAAATTAAGAAAGTTCTAGGTTGAGCCTTTTTAGTGAAATCAACAATGTAAAGATCACCTCTACGTATACCGGTAAAGACCATTTTACGATCGTCTCTACGAAACACTTGGCAATCTACTTTAGTGAATAGAACATTGAAACCGAAATCAGCAAGTCTAGATACTGAAAGTAAGTTGTACCCAAGAGATTCAACGAGCATGACATTTTGTATGGAGCTATCATGTGAGATGGCCACCTTACCGAGGCCAACCACCTTACCCTTTGAGTTATCACCAAAGGTGACATATTTTTGAGGGCCGTTGTTTTCAGCAAGCTCACGGAACATATCTTTATCTCTGGTCATATGATCAGTACATCCACTATCAAGAACCCATTCCTTTCCTCCGGCCATGTAGCCGCGAAGATTTGCCATAAGACCAAAGTGTCTCATCGCATCATCAAGGTCATAGTCACTATCATCATCATCTTCATCAGAGTATCCATGTTCAACATCATCTTGTGAGTGATCAATTCCTAGAGAGGGTAATCCATTAGATAAATGATCATTTCTATAGTTATCTTTATGAATTATGATAGCTCTGGAAATGATATTGCTAATGATTCCAACATCTCCTTTGGCACTCGTAAGATTAGTAAGCTCAAATAAGCAGTCACTAAAATTGGGATCATTGGAATTCATTTTAATCAAGGCAATAGACTTATGGAGAATTTCATTTATATCTTTCAAGGAATAATTTGGAAAGAGTTCCTCGAGAAATTTCCATATGGTGTAGGCACACTTAAGAGTAGGCAACAAATTTCTAGGCAAGCCTCTAGTGATAAGATTAACAGTTCTAAGATTTTGAATCATGTCAATAGAATCATCAAGGGTAGGATGCCAGGGATCAACATGAAGTGCACAAGGGCTAGCAATGTACTTGTTCAAATGATATTCATTGAAAATCTCAAGCATTTCATTTTTCCACTCATGAAAATATTCTCCATCAAGAATAGGCACTCTACGTCTAAGACTCCCCAAAGTAGACTCATCCATCTTCCTCCAATGGTGTTTAAACCAAGGCAATGGAGACCAAAGCTCTGATACCAATTGAAAGGATCGAGAAGAGGTGTCTAGAGGGGGGTGATTAGACACTAGGTGCTAAAAGTTGCAGTTTTTAAATTCTTTAGGTTGAAGTGGATTTTTGGCACAAGTTTAACAAACACAATACATATCAAGCAAGCATGTAAAGAGTATATGAGCAGCGGAAAGTAAAGCAAGCAACTTGCAAGAATGTAAAGGGAAGGGTTTGGATGATTCAAACGCAATTGGAGACACGGATGTTTTTGTCAAGGTTCCGATAGGTGGTGCTATCATACATCCACGTTGATGGAGACTTTAACCCACGAAGGGTAACGGTTGCGCGAGTCCATGGAGGGCTCCACCCACGAAGGGTCCACAAAGAAGCAACCTTGTCTATCCCACCATGGCCATTGTCGGTGTCAAAACCGGCGGATCTCGGGTAGGGGGCCCTGAACTGTGAGTCTAAGGCGGATGGTAACAGGAGGCAGGGGACACGATGTTTACCCAGGTTCGGGCCCTCTTGATGGAGGTAATACCCTACGTCCTACTTGATTGTTCTTGATAATATGAGTACTAGAAGAGTTGATCTACCACGAGATCAAAGAGGCTAAACCCTAGAAGCTAGCCTATAGTATGATTGTACGTTGTCCTACGGACTAAAACCATCCGGTTTATATAGACACCGCAGGGGGCTAGGGTCACACAAGGTCGGTTACAAAGGAGGAGATATACATATCCGTATTGCCTAGCTTGCCTTCCACGCCAAGTAGAGTCCCATCCGGACACGGGACGAAGTCTTCAATCTCGTATCTTCATAGTCCAACAGTCTGGCCAAAGGATATAGTCCGGCTGTCTAGAGACCCCCTAATCCAGGACTCCCTCAGTAGCCCATGAACCAGGCTTCAATGACGATGAGTCCAGCGGGCAGTGATGTCTTCGGCATTGCAAGGCGGGTTCCTCCTCCGAATACACCATGGAAGAGTTTGAATACAAGGACAGTGTCCGACCCTACAAAATAAGTTCCACATACCACTGTAGAGAGAATAATATTTCCACAAATCTAATCTGCTGACATGTTTTGATAGCATGACATCACGCCATGGCCCAGTCATTATTCGAACCGTTTTTCTCAGCCAGCTCCGCACATAATGCGAGACGGTTTTCTTGACACGTCTTGTCAAAGCAGAGATCGTGTCCCGCTTATTACGGGATTCTCATCAATACAAACATGGGTAACCCAACCATGCATGTTAGTATGACTCCTAGATCTTAGGCAAGTCCCAGACGGTCATGAGGAGGACGCCTAATATTCACCCTCTTTATAAAGGGGACGAAGCTTTTTCTTTTTTCCCTCCCGTGCTCAATCGAATCCTTCCCCCGCCTCGAGTTCTAACACCCAAAGCTCAGGTCAGGTGCTTCGGACCTTCAACTATGTCCGGATCCAACCTTCAAGGTCGGTGGATGCCTTCCTCCGTCACAGAGGAGGACATCAAGAAGTTGAGAGAGGCCAGATATCTGACCGCCGAAATTTCGCATAGGTTGCCCGCCCGAGGGTAGGTCGTCCCTACTCCCGAACCCAACGAGAGTGTCATGTTCATCTCCCACTTCCTCCGAGGACTAGGCCTCGCTCTGGATCCCTTTGTTAGGGGTCTTATGTTCTATTATGGGCTAGATTTTCACGATCTGGCCCCGGATTCCCTTCTTCACATCTCGTCATTTATTGTCGTATGTGAGGCCTTGCTCCGCATTACCCCTCACTTCAACCTGTGGCTCAAGACCTTCGATGTGAAGCCGAAGATGATCGAGGGGTGGCACGCAGCGTGCGGAGGCGCTTTAATAAGCAAAATCGCTGACGCTCCGTGTCCCGAGGGTTCCTTCCCAGAGGTGTCCGGATTGTGGCAGCGGGCGTGGTTTTACATCACAGCTCCCCGAAGTGCCAAGTGGGTAGCTACCCCCACCTTTCGCTCGGGCCCCCCACCACAGCAGGGTGCTAAGCTGGGGTCCAGCCAAGGACGTGCCAATACTGCAAAGCCGTATCCGATATCTCTTTGAGAGATATTTCAGTCTGGTTATGGTAATGCAAGTTATACTAGTTCGTTGAGTCCAGCCTTGCAAACGTCGGCCCCTCCGCATGTGGGAATTCAACCCGGAAGGACCGCGAGCTATTCAGCATTTCCTCGGACCCCAAATAGAGTGTCCGGACACCACCGAGGACGTGGGCCTGAGCTGCAACCGCCCCGCTGCCCAAGTAAGTAATCCCATGCCGAACCTGCTGTTACTTTATTTATCATGGCATCATTCTAAAGAGCCGCTCTTTGACCAGGACTGGATAGCAAAGGTGATGATGATCAGGTGCTCGGCCCCCCTTCCTGAGGGCTTGGACAATCCGGTACTGGACAAGATGCTCGAGCTGGCGCCTTATCTAATGCCCTCAAAGGAAGATGATGGGGGGAATAGAGAGGGAGAAAGCGGGCCTCACTCGCTACTCATTCCAACCGGGGGAATGAGCGCCTCCGCGAGGGAGGACAACCAACGGGAAGAATCTGACATTCTCGCTCCCCGAGGAAGGAAGAGGACTACCTCTGAAGATTCGGAAACTAAGGTTTCCAAACGGGAGAAGAAATCTTCATCAGAGGGTCCTGCCTCGGAGGGTATTCTTGCCGCACAATGTCCGTGCGGGAATCAGCCCTCTACCGAGCTGTAAGTAGTTGAAAAGTACTTAATAGTGGAAATATCCTACCTTACTTCCAAAGACAATAACGAGTGCTTATAAATTGTAGTTCGGATCGTAGCCTGTCTCGACAGAGTTCATCTTCGGGGGATCTTCTTCCGGAGATGATGGAGAGCGAGATGCCTCCCCCTGACACCCCACCTCATGAATCGAGCGACCTTGAAGTGTCGTCGGGAAGGGTATCTCCGGGTCCACTAAGGTCAGAGGATAACCCTTTGGCTACCCGGGATCCCCAGTATCCGGCTCCTAAGGAGAGCGACAGCAAGGGTCCATACAGTATGCGGTCGGACGCGCTGAAGGATCTTCTGGGGCAAGCGGCTGTCTCGGAAGTGCATCATACGCTAATGGGTATGGTAATTGAAAGGATTTCATCCCTGAAAGCGGTTTGCATGAAGCCTTTATGAGTCTGCTGAAAGGCTTCGAGGTACGTGAAATAGTGTATGTTTTTGATAGTACCGCATACGTTAGGTGTGCCCTATGCAGATAGTTGCCCCTGAGACTCTGGTTGTCATCGAAAACGGTGGCAAACAGAGGATCATAGTCCCAGGTAATAATCAGACCGCCTTTATGTGCAGGTGGCTGAAGCTCCGGTGGCTAGCCGGACTGATGGGTTTGCCGAGCTAAAGCAGCAACTTGATGCAGCAGATGCCGACATCGTGCTTGTCAACAAGCGGCTTGACGAGGCACAGGGTGAGTGATTTATCTGGTGATTGTCACATAATAAGAGTAGCATGATGCCAGTATCTTTAATATGTTGTGACTGCAGATGGAGCTGCCACTGTGGAGACCCTTTGGGCGGAACTTGCCTGAGCCAAGGAGCAAGCAAGGAGCAGCAATGCGGCCACTCTAAAGGCGGCCGAAGAGTTAAGGGCCGAACAGGCCGCGCATTGCAAGAGCAAGGAAAAAATTGCCAACATGGCTGTAGAGTTAAAAGATGCCGCTGACCGTTACCAGCTTCTTGAAGAAGAAAACCGGGCGAAGGCAACGGACCTGGAGAAGGCCCTGGTAGCTGCCAAGGAAGCCCTCTCCAAAATCAGAGCTACGAAGGAGGAACTGCATCAAGCTGCAGATATCGTGTCTGGGAAGCCCTTCTTGTTGCGGACTAAGTTCGGGGATCCGAAGTATGCACCTATGGACCGGCTATGGAGTTCTGCGGATGCCTACATGGATTTGGCTGCAAGTGCTTCTGATGCGGCAGAGTACTTCAAAGATCAGAAAGATCACGAAGTGGAAAAACTATTCTGGTCACAGTTTCATACTCCAGTCCATCCGCTGTTGTTGAATGAGCGAATTGCCAAGTGGGCCGAGCTCCATAGGTTGTCCGGACTTGCCATGAGGTCCGTTGTAGATCACCTGTGGCCGGGAGGGCCAAAGCCGAATAGCTACTTTAGTTTAGTGCAACAATTCCTGGGTGTTGTGCCACGCATTGATGCTATAAAGAGATCAGCGTGCATAGAGGGTGCGCGGATGGCATTTGCATGTGTCAAGACATACTGGGCGGAGATGGAGGCCACCACTATTGCGACACAGGGTTCGGCCGTAGGCCGAGTGGCTGCCGAGCACTACTTTGAAGAAGTTCTTGAAGGCGCTCGTTCGATAGAGGCTCAGTGCTTGAAGAATATTATGTTCTAGTGACATGTATTCCCATTGTAAAAACAATGTTTTATTGAATTATCAAGGCTGTATTTATACTTTTGCCCGAAAGTACTATGATGCCTCCTGTGCGACTGTTTATGTATATATGTATATAACCTGAAAGTTTGCAGTCGTCGGCTTCTGCCCCCACGCATATAATGCAGGGGTGTTCGCAAAAAATGCATATCCACACTTGATCTAACGTCTTGGTCCGTTAAGGAGGTGGTAGCGCAGCGAACGAGGCAATCGGACTATATTGCTTTAACACTTTCACTTAGCCATAGGAGTTTGACGGTGGGCTACTATATAGCCCCTGGTACTTCTGCGCTCGTTCGAATATGGGCCGCGTACATACATGACCGGGAAACGACCCTTTGTTAATGCAGAGGAATCCCGAACATTCTGCTGAGTCATCGAGTGGTTGACCGGTCTCTTGCTATATCATGACAGTCAGCTTTCGGCTTTCTCTACTGAGGTGCTCCTCTGGATGAACCAGGGCACAATCGCAGTAGTTCTCCCAGTGCTACCTTAGCCGATATAATGGAACATAAGGTACCAAAACGTGGGTGCCGGTCAAACCCAACATTTAACCAAAGTCATGATTCGGGGCAGATGCATATAGGGCCAAACTCGCGACGCCGAACACTCCCTAAGGTGTTCGTTCTTTATAACATATACCGGGTGAAACAATGCCCTTAATAGGAAACCCCATGTGTCCAGGTACGTGCAATATCCTGACGTGGACACATGCCAAGAACGTCAGCATCCTTCTCGGTCGTGTGGAGTATCCGGAGGATGTGAACAACAAGAGACAGTAAAAAAGGTTTACGCAGGGTCTTAATCTAAAAAGAAACCTTTGGGCAGGTCCCTGCTGCATGTCTGCGCCTGTGTCTCTGTTGTGCCGTGTCCTGAATGGGTGTAGCACAATTATCATCTGGCGGCTCCCGTGTTCATCTTAGCTTCTTGCCGCCTTGGTTGTTGCTTCCGGAATGTGTCCAGCAATCGTACTGTCGGAAAGGGCTTCCAGAGAGTTAGGCCTTGAAAGAGAAAAGGAATGTCAAAAGTATACAGCCCCTAGTGTGGTTAAGCCACAATGCGGGGCATGTCCTGATCGTGCCCCCGCCTATGTCCATGGTATTTTCAATGCGTAGTTATGTACGCGTGGCACGGATTTCGTCGCTTCACTAGGACTGGGACGGGGGCCGAATTTCTAGGCGAGCTCTGATCGTGCCAGGCGATCCTCTTGCAGCTTGTTCCGGACTTGCTTGAAGGTGTCCGGGGGCCGTGACATCGAATGAGTGGTCTGCCTGAACAGGCTGCTTTGTGCTTCTGCTACAAGGGCCGCAGTGTGCTCTTACGTATGGAGCGAGCGTTCGGTGTTTCCATTTATTGTTATGACCCCGCGAGGTCCTGGCATCTTGAGCTTGAGGTATGCGTAATGCGGCACTGCATTGAATTTTGCAAATGTTGTCCATCCGAGCAGTGCATGATAGCCACTGCGAAACGGGACGATGTCGAAGATTAACTCTTTGCTTCGGAAGTTATCCGGTGATCCGAAGACCACTTCCAGTGTGATTGAGCCTGTGCAATGGGCCTCTGCACCTGAGATAATGCCTTTAAAGGTGGTTTTGCTGGGTTTATCCTCAAGGGACCGATACCCATTTTTCACACTGTATCCTGATAAAGAAGGTTCAGGCTACTGCCGCCGTCCATAAGGACTCGAGTGAGGTGAAATCCGTCAATGATGGGGTCTAGGACCAGTGCAGCGGATCTGCCATGACGGAGGTTAGTGGGGTGGTCCCTGCGATCGAAGGTGATCGGACAAGCAGACCATGGGTTGAACTTTGGGGCGACGGGCTCCATCGCATAGACGTCCCTTAGTGCATGCTTCCGCTCCCTCTTGGGAATGTGGGTTGCGTATATCATGTTCACCGTCTTCACTTGTGGGGGAAACCCCTTCTGTCCTCCTGTGTTCGGCGGCCGGGGCTCCTCCTCGTCGTTTCTATGCAACCCCTTGTCCTTGTTTTCGGCATTTAACTTGCTGGCATGCTTGAACGCCCAGCATTATCTATTGGCGTGATTGGCTTGTTTGTCGGGGGTGCTGTGTATTTGACACGAGCGGTCTAGTATGCGATCTAGACTAGACGGAGCCAGAGTATTTCTTTTAAATGGCTTTTTCCGCTGACCGGATCTGGAGCCTCTGAATCCGGCATTGACTGTCGTATCTTCGGTGTTATCGCCGTTATTGCGGTCCTTTGGTCTATTATGACGTTGCCTACCGTTAACATCTTTGGTATCTGAGGTATCCGGATTCCTTGATGTGTTGTTGCTGCGAGCCAGGCAGCTGTCCTCGCCCGCGCAAAAGCGGGTCGTGAGTGTCGTGAGGGCTGCCATAGAGTTCGGCTTCTCCTGGCCGAGGTGGCGGGCGAGCCACTCGTCACGGATGTTATGCTTGAATGCCGCCAGGGCCTCTGCATCCAGACAGTCTACAATTTGATTTTTCTTAGTCAGGAACCGTGTCCAGAATTGTCTGGCCAATTCCCCTGGCTGCTGGGTTATGTGGCTCAAGTCATCAGCATCCGGTGGCCGCACATAAGTACCCTGGAAGTTGTTAAGAAATGTGTCTTCCAGATCCTCCCAACTGCCGATGGAATCTGCTGGCAAGCTATTCAGCCAATGCCGAGCTCGTCCTTTGAGTTTTAGTGGGAGGTACTTGATGGCATGTAAATCATCACCGCGAGCCATGTGGATGTGAAGGAGGAAATCCTCAATCCATATGGCGGGATCTGTTGTGCCATCGTATGATTCGATATTTACAGGTTTGAAACCCTCCAGGAATTCATGATTCATAACTTCATCAGTGAAGCATAGGGGGTGTGCGGCGCCTCTGTGTCGGGCTATATCCTGACGTAGTTTGTATGAGTCTTGTCTGCTGTATTCGACCCGGCCGGATTTACTCTTGGTGTATCCAACGCGACGATCATCATCCCGTGTGGGCACACGTGCCCGAGTCCCGTATATTGACCTTGCGATTTTAGCCTTACTGTCCAATATGTCTCGCAGGTCCTCTGTGTTACCCCGGGCCTTAGTATTTTTGACTAAGTGGCGACGGGGTGCAGGCTGAACTTTAGGCTAAAACGCCTCTCTGGCTCGGCCACGTAGTGGCCGGTCATCCGCATCGTACACTGGTGAATGAGGTTTTAATGCTTCCTCCTCGAGGTGAGGTAGCAACCTGTGTTTTGGGTAACTCTTGGACGGGCGCTCGAGTTCATGCTCCTCGGCCGCAAGGACTTCGGTCCACCTGTCTGCTAGCAAGTCTTGATCAGCTTGAAGCTGTTGCTGTTTTTTCTTCAGGCTATTTGTCGTGGCCATAAGCTGGCGCTTGAAGCGCTCTTGCTCGAGGGGGGTCCTCAGGCATGATAAACTCGTTGTCGCTGAGGCTCGCCTCGTCTTTGGAGAGAGGCATGTAATTGTCCTCCTCCGGTACTCCATCTGCTGCCTGCTCTGGAGGGCTAGCTTGTTCATTCTCTAGCTCTACATCACACTGGAGGGGATTGTTGTGTTCTTCGGCGCTATCCGGAGTGTTATTATCTCCTGTGCCAGTATCTCTGCTCTTGCTGTGGCGGGACTTAGAGCGGCCCTGCTGACGTTGGTGCTTGGGTTGCTTCTTGGAAGGTTCATCCTCTGCTGTCTCGTCGCTATTGCCTTCTTTGGGGGTGTCCACCATGTATATATCATATGATGAGGTGCTGGTCCAGCACCCTGAGGGCGGTGGTTCAAATTTGTCTCCGGCTTCGTCATCCATACCGTCGAAGTCTTCGGAGTCGAAGTCGAGCATGTCGATTAAGTCGTCGATAGTGGCTACTAAGTGGGTGGTGGGTGGGCAGCGAATTTCTTCGTTGTCCGCATCCCGTTCTAGCCGGACATAGTTCGGCCAAGGTTCTGCTGACAAGGAGAGAGACCTTAATGAATTTAGCACATCTCCAAAAGGTGAGTGCTGAAAGATATCGGCGGAGGTGAAGTCCATGATCGGCGCCCAGTCAGATTCGACGGGCACGGATGTGAGCAGCTCGGAGTCCGTGGCCGGAGATGAATCTAGTGGTTCGGCGACAAGGCTCTCGTAAGGGGTGAAGTCAGTATTTGGCTCTATCGCCACTGAGAATGCGGCCTCCATGGTGGGGTCTATCCCTCTGCTCTCGGATGGCGCGATTTGCCCCGGATTAACGGCCGAAGCAGTTGAGGATGCGATCTCCCGAACACCGTCCGACGGCAGAGTTATGTAATGCTCGTCGCAACTGTGCGGCGCGTCCGACATGGGCTCGAATCCATCGAAGATCAAGTCTCCGCGGATGTCGGCCGTGTAGTTCAAGTTTCGAAATCTGACCTGATGGCCAGGGGCATAGCTCTCTATCTGCTCCAGATGGCCAAGCGAATTGGCCCGCAGTTCGAAGCTGCAGAATATGAAGATCTATTCGGGGAGGAAAACCTCACCCTGGACCGCGTCGTTACCGATGATCGAAGGATCCATCGAGCCTTATGGTGACGGCACAGTGGAACTCTCAATGAAAGCACCAATTTCGGTGTCAAAACCGGCGGATCTCGGGTAGGGGGTCCCGAACTGTGCGTCTAAGGCGGATGGTAACAGGAGGCAGGGGACACGATGGTTACCCAGGTTTGGGCCCTCTTGATGGAGGTAATACCCTACGTCCTGCTTGATTGTTCTTGATAATATGAGTAGTACAAGAGTTGATCTACCACGGGATCAAAGAGGCTAAACCCTAGAAACTAGCCTATGGTATGATTGTATGTTGTCCTACGGACTAAAACCCTCCAGTTTATATAGACACCGGAGGAGGCTAGGGTTACACAAGGTCGGTTACAAAGGAGGAGATATACATATCCGTATTGCCTAGCTTGCCTTCCACGCCAAGTAGAGTCCCATCCGGACACGGGACGAAGTCTTCAATCTCGTATCTTCATAGTCCAACAGTCCGGCCAAAGGATATAGTCCGGCTGTCCGGACACCCCCTAATCCAGGACTCCCTCAGCCATCGCCGACGAAGGACTTGCCTCACTAGCGGTTGATCTTCACGAAGTAGGTGATCCCCTTGCCCTTACAAACTCCTTGGTTCAACTCCACAATCTTGTCGGAGGCTCCCAAGTGACACCTAGCCAATCTATGAGACACCACTCTCCAAGAAGTAACAAATGGTGTGTTGATGATGAACTCCTTGCTCTTGTGCTTCAAATGATAGTCTCCCCAACACTCAACTCTCTCTCACAGGATATGGATTTGGTGGAAATAAGATTTGAGTGGAAAGCAACTTGGGGAAGGCTAGAGATCAAGATTCATATGGTAGGAATGGAATATCTTGGTCTCAACACAAGTGTAGGTGGTTCTCTCTCAGAAAATATAGGTTGGAAGTGTAGGTTTGTTCTGATGGCTCTCTCCAGGAATGAAGAGGAGGTGGAGGGGTATATATAGCCTACCCACAAAATCTAACCGTTACACATAACTTTCCAAACTCGGTGGGACCGAATGGTTAAACTCGGTCGGACCGATTCAGCAAAGCTAGTGACCGTTAGGGTTTTTGGTGGGACCGACATGCAACTTGGTAGGACCGATATGATTAGGGTTAGGGCATAACGTAATCTTGGTGAGACCGATTACACAAACTCAGTGAGACCGATTTTGGTAATAAGCTAACCAGAGAGTTGGTCAGGTAAACTCGGTGGGACCGATCACTCATTTCGGTGAGACCGAAATGTTACAAAAGGGAACCAGAGAGTTTACATTGCAGTTTCGGTGGGACCGATCACAAGTTTCGGTAAGACTGAAAGTATTGCAATAGGCAACAGAGAGTTTGCAATCCCATCTCGGTGAGACCGAGATCCCTATCGGTGAGACCGATTTCCCTAGGGTTTGTGGCAGTGGCTATGACATTTGAAACTTGGTGGCGCCGGATAGGAAGAATCGGTGGGGCCGTGTTTGTCTTTTGGTTTAGGTCATATGTGGATGTGAGAAAGTAGTTGAGGGTTTTGGAGCATATCACTAAGCATTTTGAGCAAGAACCTCATTAAGCAACACCTCATCCCTCCTTGATAGTATTGGCTTTTCCTATAGACTCAATGTGATCTTGGATCACTAAAATAGAAAATGTAGAGTCTTGAGCTTTGAGCTTGATACAATCCTTTGTCCTTAGCATCTTGAAGGGGTTTCACATCCTCTAGTCCATGCCACTTCACTGTTGAACTTATCTGAAACATACTAGATAAGAATGTTAGTCCAACAGGAGATATGTTGACATTAATTACCAAAACCACCTAGGGAGCACTTGTGCTTTCAATTTTGCTCCGTATGTAGTCACTTGCTGAAATCTCTAGAAAGACAAATATTTAGGAACGGAGGGAGTACACATACGAAGCAAAATGAGTGAATCTACACTCTAAAATATGCCCATTTGAAATTTGTAAAAGACAAATATTTAGGAATGAAGGAGTATAATTTTGTGCATGGCACATGGACCCGGATGCCGAAGAGGCTTCTGGCAATGCCGTCAAGCTTCCAGGATTTGTTTACATAATTGACGTACTATACAAATAATTTTCCAGCAACATGAAATTGAACAATGGTGTGAGCTTTCAACTTTTGTTTCGTGTGTCTTGCCATCGATGCTCTTTTGGAAACCATAAAAAACTAACTTCCTTGCTAATGCATCTCAATTATTAGCAGATCAGAGGTAATATTTACATCACAACTGAAGAAAAGGTTCTGAGAAGGTGTTAAATTAAAATTGATCCATGCTTTCATTAGCAGCAACGTCCCCCCAGCTCTGTCTAAATCAACAAGGCATGTTGGGAAAAAGTAGTTGTCTGGAGCATGCAACATTCCGATCATTTTGTGCAGTTCCACGAAAATAGAGCTGAGCGTCCCTGTTCCAAAAATATTGAGTGTGATTACGATAATAGATGACTGCTGATGAAACAATAAACACACAAATAGAAGCTGGTCACCTTTGCAGTCTCTCTTAAGACTAACTAGTTGGAGAAGATTAGGCTCGGAGTTGGATGAGGAGGATAGAGCAAAACCAATCTCCCTTTGTGCAGTTGCAAGGAAATGTAGAGACGTTGCTCGTGTGACATTTTAGTACAACTGCACAAAACACTCTTAAGAAAAAAGTGATTTGTGCAGTTCACCAAAAGGTCGCAATAGCAATGAGGTGAAATGGATAGCCCTGTTTGCAAAAAAGAGGTAGAAAGGAAACAATTATTGGCCAATAACAGTTGATGACACATGCGACGACAAAAAAGAAGCATATTCCTTGTCCTAAGGGAAGATAACAACACGATCGTGTTTGTCTAAAACGGTGTGAGGACGAGATTGCAATATGGAAAGTACGCCGGACGAGCTACGTTTTGGGCAAAGAACTATGGAAGATCCACATGCAGCGACGTAGGAAGACGTGCAGTGGAGCAAGGCCGGAGGGGATACCTGGAGGTCATCGGGATGTAACTAGGTGAGCGGCGGCGGGCGGAATCTGCATATACTGCGGCAGCAAGCAGGTGGCATTGGCCCTACCGTGCCAGAGCTTGGTCAAAGAGAACGGCATGTATCACAAATCGAGACGTGTTGCCTCGATGATGTCGAATGGAGAAACGATGCACGTCCTCCCTTTCCACCAGTGGACGAGATGCAGCCGGATTAGTGACCAATGGTGAGAGAGAGAGAGGCCACCGCAGCCTTGTGTGAGATACTCTGAAGAGAGACAAACTAGGCAGGTAGGCTCCATTGTATATAGTGGAACGGACTACCTTTTTCTCCATAAAAATCATTTTATATTCTATGTACGTGCCATTGAGCGATATAACTTTATTTAAAAATAACGCGCCAACACATCAAGTCGAACTTTGTTTCGTGCATGCGTGGTACACGACCTCCGTAGGTAAACAGCCGCTAAACGCGTTCAAATTAGCACGTGGGCTGCCATTTCGTACATAAATGAGCTCCACTGTGTACCCACGTGGGTGTGGCTGGGCATGAAGCGTGAGTACGTGCATAGTGCACCTATTCTCTTCTTGTATACGTACACCAGCTGTGTGGTGTTGTGTGAGAGAGATACAAACATAGAGAGAGATAGTGTGTGGGTTCGCGAGAGTTTTTTTGGGGGGGGGGGTCAATCAAAAAATGTAACATATGCAATGTGTGTGAAATAGAGTCCTGGATATATCATATATATAGAGGGGGCGATCGAGAGATGAGAGTGGAGGTATCATCGTCTTGAGGTGTCCATAGAATCAAAGAGAGGGATGATGTGTGTGTGTGCGCGCGCGCGATCGATAAAGAGTGCCATCGAATTTGTGTGTGCCCACGTCAAAGATATAGAGTGGATGGCCTACTAGAATGTGAGAGGGGACAGGTGCAGTTTGTCTCTGTGGCATGGATACCTACCTACAGCTCTCGACTATCGGTGTGTGGTGGGGTGAGGGAGTCCTAATTAACTATAGAGGTACAATGGCTGGTATATGTGTGGAGGAGGAGAGTGGCCTACCTCACATATTAAGGGAGATCGATCTACCTCATGTATTAAGGGAGATCGATCGGCATCCGTGCATATGTGTAGGAGAGGAATAAGGTTGGGAGAGAGACAGAGCTAGAGTGTTGGAGGGGGTGGTAGTGGGGTTGCTTCTAACAAATGGTGGGATAGGCTTGCTAGACAACCGGAGGGCACGCTTGCAATATCAATAAGAGAGGGGATGGCTGCCTGTCTATGCACGTGCGTGTGTGAGACGGGTCAGGAGGCATGCACGAATGATGAGGGGGGACGATATGGCTGTGGTCAGCAGATGTAACTACATAGGAAGATCAATCGTCCTTTGTCAGAGAAAGGAGAGACATAACTTGTGAGGTACGTCGATCGATGGGGGGAATAGTTAAAGTCGACCTAGGTATATGTTGGGAGATCGATCGGTGTACATGCATGTGTGTGTTAGAAGCAAATGAGGCATGGGGAGAAGGATAGAGAGAGAGGGATGGATCTAGGAGGTGGTGCGAGAGTCATACTATATCGAGGGGGAAGGAGTGTGCGAGTACGAGATCGGTGAAAAGAGTGGTGGGAGTGAGGCATGGACGGTGATAAGAGAATAGGGGAAGCTTGTGTTTGTGCTAGGCAAACCTGGCTAGAGAGGCACATCGATCGATGTGTGCCGTAAAGAAGGAGCTGGGCCTACACACACCGTGGGTGAACGACCTAAAGTGAAAAGACGAATTTGCGCGATGGAGGTAGAGAATGCTGAGGGAGGGTGAGAGGGATGCGGGCGTGTCCATGCACGAGAGAAAGTCAGCGCTAGCTACAAAGATAAGATGATTGTGTGGGTGTAAAAGACGAATAGAGATCATACTTCATTATAAAAAGAGAATTCGAATATTTGAAGAATTTATCATAGTGTTTTAAACCGACACATGTTTGAATATATATATAACGGTGATACACACGGTGTGGTTATGAACATGTTATACTACATATAATATATTTTATCTCTACTCTTATAAAAAAACGGAGTTGTTGATGATGGTGTGCCTGCCATCCTGCAATATAGGCTGCCTGATTTATATATGACGGATAGGAAGGAAACTACGGCAATTTTGAAAAAAGATACCCACACCCCTCTCCATATTTGCAAATTAGGCCTCCCCTTGATCATGTTGATCTTTTGTGGAACGCATGGGCACCTTGCCGGTACTACGTATAATATATAGAACATTGATCATAATTTGGGCTAATGTGTGGCTTTTGCAGCTCGGGTCTAAATACTTGTCATAATGTAGGGGGCGGGACACTATACTATGTGTGATAAACACGGTGTACGGATGGAACATGGTTTAGATTATGAATATATTAGTTAGTACATCAAATGTACTATTGTTTGCAATCAACATCAAGTGTATTAAAAATAGAATTCGAGCTCATGTAGTACACATAGTTCATATCTATCTCTATAGTAATCATGTGGTGTGTTATTAAGGTAATACACGAATGATGGTTGAAGTTAGAAACAATCATGATTGTAGATTCTTATTGAAATAGAGAAACAAATTCAAATTCAGTTCGAATTGAAGCAGTAGTATAGACATTTGGGATGCACTAAAATGTTGGTATGAGTAGGTTACATGCATCATACAGCAAGCGAAATTTTTTAATTGGACATAACATGGATTCATACTCCCTCCTTCTTCCATCTATTTAGGGCGTAATGCATTTTTTAAGACCGCCTTTGACTATTGACAAGATTAATAGTACATGACATGCACAATGTGAAAATTATATCATTGAAAGAACCTTTCACACACGAATTTAACGGTGTGCTTTGTGTGAGTTGCACATCATATATTATTTCTCTAATATTTGGTCAAAGTTAGCATCAAAAAATGCATTAGGCCCTATATAGATGGAAGGAGGGAGTATCTTTGAATAGCATTTTTATAGTAAAATAGGGCAAGACTCTCTCTTTGTGTGATGTTAATAGTTTTATTTTTTTGTTTTCTTTTTGGTTGAGGGAAGTGCGAATTTATTTGGTACGTACAAGTACAATATTACACGTTAGGCTTGTCCCTAAAATTCAGCCTGCGCCTTGCTATATCCCGAAAATTGAGATATCGTGCTCCCAAAACTGCGCCTTCACAATCCGCGCCTTGCTATCCTGAAATTACAACGCGCGCGAAAACTCCCTCCAGCTGCCAAATCTCGACACGCGAAATCCCCCTTCTAACCCTGAGCCGAAAGGGCCGCTAGTTCAAATCGGTGGGGGGTACTTTTGTAACACACCCTACATTTTGGACAAGCGCATCCCTAAGTCATGGTTCACCCCCTCCCATTGCCTCCTTTTTGCCATTTGAAATCCCAGGCCGCAATAACCTCTCCGCTCCAGCCGCGAAACCCCACCCTCCTCCGTCCGCCACCTCACCGCTACCCAGCCGGAGCCTCTTCCCCGACGACGTTGTCCACCACAACAGCTCGACGTCCCTCGTCCACCTCCCCGGATGAGGATCCATCATCCATCTTGTCGTCGCGCCGGTTCAGCCGTCCCGTCCTCCACCTCCAAGGAGCTGCTCCGACGATTGCCTCATCTATCGCGGCTGCTCCATCCCCACAGCGCCGCCTTAACCTGCTCCATCGGAATCACAGCATCCTCACCGACTCCTCGGACGAAGCCGAGGCCTACTCGGCGCCACCAAAGAGGTTGTACACTCATCGCATCGCACCTTCTCCTTAAATCGACCTCCCGGCGCCGACGGTGCTCCATCCCGCACCCCCATGGAGCGGCTACCTTGAAGCCGGTACCGTGGGCGACATCTCCACGGTGGCTCTCCCCCAGTGCGAGGCCCCTTCAGCGGCGGCGTCCATACCAGCCGGATCTCCTGCTGCTGCTTCGGCTCTCTCTCGCTCGCTCGCGTTGCTGTTTCTCCTGCAGCTCTCGCTCGATCGCTCGCTCGCCCAGCTGCTACTGCTCTGGCTCTTGCTCGCTCGCAATGCTGCTGCTGCTCTCCCCATCGCTCATGCTGCTGCTCTGCTCCGATTTAGCTACACTTCAGTCGACTGAATCGACTTTTGCGTCAGTCGATTTTCAGGGGGTGGGGGCTCACCGGAGTTAAGGAAGAACCACTCGCAGTGGGGACGGGGGCTCGCCGGA
>NC_057800.1:104419863-104431504 GCF_018294505.1 Triticum aestivum | reverse complement strand
GTCCGGTGGGTCCCAACAGTCAGGGGGAAACGATATTTTTCGCAAAATACTGGTGGCCCGTCTGGTGGGTCCCTGCTGTCAAGTGGAGGAAACATTATTTTCCGCGTAATAAGGAGGCACTTCCTTGCTGCCACCGTGGACCCAACTATCAGCCTCTCCACGTACAGTCCACGTCCGATGGAAGTCGTTCCTTGACCACGTTGACCATGCCACGCCGAGAGCAGTTTTGAATGACATTTGTAGGGCACATTGATTTGGTACAGTACATGTTAGGCTTGTCCAGAAATTTCAACCCGCGCCTTGTTAGCCCGAAATATTTAAGATATATCTTTGTCTCGTTGTGCTCCGACAACTCCCTCCATCTCAACCCGCGCCTTGCTATTCCGAAATTACAACGCGGGCGAATACTCCCACCTCCTGTGAAATATCGACACGCGAAATGCCCATGGTACCCCTAAACTGAAAGAACCGCCTCAAATCGGTGGGGGTACTTTCGTAACTTACCCCACATTTCGGACAAGCACGTCTCTAAGCCATGGTTCCCCACTGCCATCCCATCCGCCCACCCATTCGTACACCGAGGCCGCGAAAACCCGCGACGAAACCCCATACCCTGCTCCGTCCGCCACCCAGCCGGAGCCTCTTCCCCGATGACGTCGTCCACAGCAACACCTAGATGTCCCTCATCCACCGTACCAGATGAGGATCCGTCTCGATCTCATCGTCCTGCCGGTTCAGCCACCCCGTCCTCCACCTCCAAGGAGCTGCCCGACATTCCCCTCGTCTTTCATGCCACCTCCATTCCCACACCGCCGTCTTCACCTGCACCACCAGAAGAGCATCATCATCACCGTTTCCTCGGATGAAGCTGCGGCCTAATCGGCGCCACCAAAGAGGTTGTACAATAATCACCACATTTTATTCTTGATTCAATCTCACAGTGCTGCCGGCGCTCGGTCCCGTGCCGACACGGTGCGGCTCCATCCACGGCGGCGTCGCCGGCCACTTCCTCCACGGTGTCGCTCCCTTGGCGGTGACGTCCACATCAGCAGGACCTGCTGCTGCTTTAGCTCTCGCTTGCGCTGCTGCTCTGCTATTTCTCTCGGTCCCCTGCCTGGCCTACTCTTGATATTGCTCTTGCTCGCGCAGCTGCTCTCGCTCTTGCTCTTGCTTGCGATGCTGCTCCGATTTAGCTACACTTCACTCCGATGCCGCCGGGGTGAAGGAAGAACCAGCCGCAGCGGGGAGGGGGGCTCGCCGGAGAGGTACCCCACTATCTATCTTAGGGTTCAGGATGGGGGCGGTGGTCGCCGGCGGTGGCGGGGCGTTGGCGGGGCGGTGGCGTGGGGATCACCAGAGAAAAAGCTCGGCACGGGGGGGCCTAGAGGGATGGCCGGGGCAGCGACGGACCGGCGGTGGGGCTGCTGTTTGGCCAGCTCAGGGGGTGGAGGTTGAAGATGAACTGCAGGCCCTTGATTTCATATCCAACGGCTGCAAAATCGACTGACCAGAGATGAAAAAGTCAGTCGACCGACGTGTAGCCTCACCTTGCTAGTGCGTTCAGTTTCGACAGCAAAATTCAGTTTCGACAGTTAAGTTCAGTTTTGACAGTTAAGTTCAGTTTCGACAGTTAAATTCAGTTTCGACAGTTAAGTTTAGAGATGAGTGGCTGATGTATTTTAGATCTAGCACTTTGTGTTTATGGATTTTACGTCATGTATTGGAGATGCTATTAGAATTCCACTCAGGTTAATGTTGTTCGTTGTCTCTCTTGTCCTGCTTCAGCCTCGGCGTCGTACAACTCACCGGAGCTGCTCCAACGACGAAACTCTCCATCAGAGCGGAGTAGTACCTCGGGCTCCATCTCCAGACGCCTAAGATCTTCTTCCCCTCCTCCGACAGCCAAGTCAGCCAGAGCATCCTCACCAGCCAACCCAATCACGCTGAGATCGACATGGCTTTGCCAAAGAGGTTGTACACTTGTTGCATCTCTTTTTTACTCTACATGTTATATATATTGTCCAGTGAGCACACGGATTTGTTCCTTTAGTGTCTCCTTGAAAGAAAAAACGTAGGAATTTTAATTTTCACTTGTCCTCCTTTTCAAATTCCTATTCATGAAGCACAAGACTAAGAGATAGTAGCATAATAGCATTATGACTGTACATTTTCTTGTGGTTTGACTTAATCTCACCAAGCTTCTTTGCATCCTATGATCTTCTAATTGTTGTGAATCAAACACCCAAATTGGCAAAAATCATGTGTTTTTAAATTCTCTATTTTGCACGTGCATTCATATCCTATTCCTGTCTATTTCCTATCCCTGCATTGTTGGAATCCTCCAATTCAAACGAGCCCTTACAGAATTACTTCTCTTACAGATAGTTGTCAAAGAAAACCTTGCATGGTTTGTCCCGCTCCTGTTGTGCCGTCGTCCACCCCAGCTCAGCTGCTTCTACGATAGAAGGGTCCAGCACAGCAGGGATCCGGCCTCCAGACTGTCTTTTGCCGCCTCAGATCTTCTTCCCCGCTGCTGGCAGCCATGAAAACTGCACTACCATCATCAACCGAGCAGATGACCTCGAGGACTACACGGGTCCGCAAGAGAGGTCGCACTCTTTCGTGTCTGCTTACATTATGCATCGCTTAATATTACATGCTACTTTATCGTCCTGTTCATCGATTAGACTCTAAGTCAGCTCCAAACTAATGGTCGAACTTGAGTTTTTAAATGGTTGTGGGGTACATATCGGGGCCGCTATCAATAGTATCTATCTACTATCTGGTTAATCTCCAGTGTCTACTATGAGTTTCATGTTGGGTGGGAAACAAATAGTAAAGAAGCCATTATCTGTATTTTTTAACTGAAGCCATTATCTGCCTGCTATTATTGGTTTTGGGTCTATCCACAGGTTGCTACCATCACTCTGGATTTCTGCATGCACTCCTTTCATAATCTCACTATGTTTTATTCCTATGCATGACAGTTATTGTAAACAATGGAACTGAACATGTAGAGCAAAAGAGACAAACCTTGTGTGGCAATAAAATTTCATGCAAACGTCGCTCCATGGTAGGCGCAAAGGCAGCCCCCCTCCACGCATTTCGGATTGTAATCGAGAGGAAGATATCTATTCTGAGGGGGATTCAGAAGGAGAAGACAACTCCTATTTACCCCCTGAGGTCTTCGCTCTAACTTGGCATGCTGATGTTGGTTATATCATGCATATGGTGTCTTGCATTGCTTACTTTATACATCAAATATGTCATCTGCTTAGTTTAGATATCCTTTGTGCGAATGCCATCTGTTTAGTTTATTCATCATTTATGTGAATTATGCAACGCCATCTTGTTTAGCCAGGCATCATATATGTGAATTTTGCAATGCCATCCTGCTTAGCCAGTCATCTTATATGTAAATTATATCAGGCCATCCTTTTTTCGTTACATATTACATTTGTCAACAATGTTATTACATTCAACTGCTCTTCGTGTGCATCAGCCATTTGACACGGTGATGGCAAATTCTGGAGTGAAAACAAGGTCTTCAGAGCAGACTATGCTATCTCATGAAGCGCATATCTCACTGGTTACGGATAGCTCCTCAGAGGAGGATTGAGAGACAGATGACCAGTCCAATCCCCCCCTCGAGGTGTATGATCTAACTTGGCAGGGTTATGTTGCTCATATCGTGCGTATGGTGTCTCGCATTGCTATGTCATTTGATTAGTTTAGACATGCTTTGTGTGAATGCCACCTGTTCAGTGTCTAATTACCATATATGTGAATTATGCATTGCCATATTGTTACAAGACATTATATATGTGAATTATATAATGCTATCTTGTTGCAAAGGCATTATATATGTGAATTATGCAATGCCATGCTATTTAGCCAATCATCATGTATGTGAATTATATCATGCTATCATTTTTTTGTATTACGTGTTCCATTTGTCGACAACGTTTGTATATTCAACTACTCTTCCTGTGCATCAGCCATTTGAAGCGGTTATGGAAGTATCTGGAGTGAAAACAAGGTATTCAGAGCAGACAATGCTACCTACTGAAGCAGACATCTTCCTGGTTACAAAGAGCTCCTTAGAGGAGGATACCAGTCCTATTTTCCCCCTGAGGTCTATGCTCAAACTTGGCAGGGTTATATTACCCATGTCATGCATGTTGTCTTGCATTGCTTAGTTTTTACATCATATATGGATTGCCATCTGCTTACTTGCTTACTATATAAATCATATATTTGAATTATATCATGCCATCATGTTTACATAGTACATACACATCATCTATCTGAATTATGGCATGGCAGTCCATTTAATAAAGACATCATATAGTTATATCATCTCATCTTGTTTAGTGTTTACAGTCATCATATTTTGAATTATGGCATTCTATCCATGAATGTATGTGAATTATGGCATGCCAACCTATTTAATAAACACATTATATAGTTATGTCATGTCATCCTGTTTACATAGTCTCATATTTTGAACTATGTCTTTCCATCTTTTTTAGTTAGCCATCATAATGTGAAATTGTGTCATGCTATCCTGTTTAGTTAGCCATCATATGTGTGAAATTGTGTCATGCTATCTTGTTTGGTTAGACAACATAAATATGAATTATTTCATGCCGTCTTTTATTCCCCACTATCCATTGCACCTGTCTATCATACAATGTCTATACTTTCAATTACTTTTCTTGTTTATCAACCATTTGAATTGGAGAGCGTGATGGCAGTATCTAAGGGAGTAACAACACGGTCTTCAGAAAAGATAGTGCTACCAGTTGATGCAGATAGAACCACAGTTGTACTTGCCCAAGGACCAGATCCACCACACATAACCCAGACTCTCGCAGATTGTACCCCTACCCAGTTGGACAGAGAACCAGCTACACCCCTTCTAACCCCAACCCCGGCAGATAGTAACCCAGTTCCAGTTGACACAACACTGTCTCCACCACAGAGCACCCAAACACGAGCAGTTAGTAAGGGAACTGCAGTGCCCAAAGCACGAGGACCACCACTCCGAATCCCAACTCAACGCTTAAAGGAGAAGAAGATTTGTTCTCAGGTCAGGTTCTGTAGCTATGGTTCATACTCCTTTGCTCTTGCATGACTGTATTTACTCATACCAACTATTTTCAAATTTGAAGGATGGAATTGAAACTCCAATGGCGCAACAGGTATGTTTTAAACCTGTTTCTTTAACTGGTTTGCTGTTGTAACCTGCTCTATGTTGATTTCGGTTTCAATTGAATAAACAGTTATGTTCTCATGTCATGCACATTACAAGTGTTGTTATTGCTCTATAGTTACCCACACTTATATTCTGTCTATTCTGCTTTGTCTTGAACAAATATTATTTGAACTGTGTCTCTATCTTGATTTGGCAACAAAAACTAGAATGATATAGACCATAAAGTGACCATGGTACATAGATATATGTTTATTTCATTCTGTTATCCTGTCCACTTTACTACTGAACTCATTTACGACAATGAGTTTCATATACAACATGGTAAACATGTGATGTGTCTGCTTGTTTCTCTTTTAGAATGCGGACAAAATATTGGAGAACAGTACCGCGTTATCCAATGGTAAAGGAAGTAATGCAGATAAGGTTCAAGATAGTGAGACATCCCTGTTGGTCTCCAAGAAAGCTGATAAAAACTATCTTGACGACAGTGAGGGAACCCAAAAGTCTTGTCTTGATGTAGTGTTCGAGTTACTGGCCACTACTGATGGCACAAGCTCTTCGAACTTGCTTCCTGAATCAGTTCGTCTTCCTGAGTCTCAACTTCAAGTTGAAAGACATCGATCAGATGTGCTGCGACAGGAAGCTGAAGGACTGAGGAAGTCCCTGCAGAATTCAGATGCATATTTTCTGGTGCAACAGCAAGCGCTGGAGGATTTAAGCGCCAAACAAGAGAAAGTTAATAAGCTTGCTAAGCATCTTGCCAGCATTATGGGTACCCAGGATATTGTTTCTTGAGATCTTCTGAAGTGGTTTCAGTTCTGGATTTGTTTTGCTGTGGCGTTTATTTGCGCTGGTCGCCAACTTTGACAACCAGTGTATATAATATGCTGCTTTGTTCCCTATATTTGCACTGGTGGCGAACTTTGATGCCCGATGGATGTAATATGTGTAATAGCCGTGATAGCCTAGCGTTAGTTGCTTGCTTATTTATTTCCTTGTTGTCTTGTTTATTTGTTTGCTTGTAGTCATTGCAGTTCTTTTTCCGCGGTTAGCTAGTGGCTGCAATAACCTATTTTTTAAAACTAGGCCACAATAACCATGGGCTAATATTTACTGTAGTGACACTGGGCCTCCTACTGGCCATAGAAACAGTGGGCCTTCTACGGGCCGTAGAAACAATGGGCCTTCTACGGGCCGTAGAAACAATGGGCCTTCTGTGGGATGTATCATCAATGGGCCTTATATGGGCTGTATGATCGATTGGCCAAACATGGGCCAAACAGACCGCATTATGGCGGTAAACGGGCTAGAGTTGGAATCATCCGTTCATGGGCCGACCATAATGGGCCATCGTTAATAGGCCTTATTTGATGACGCTATGAAAACGGCCCAACGTATTAGCGGACCACAAACGGGCCGACTGTAATCACGGGCTGAATTTGGCCCACAAGCAGAAAATGACAGTAACGGGCCATAAGTAAATGAATGCTGGAAATGAGCCCAAGAATAAATGGGCTCCGAGAAGGCCGAAAGATAACATGGGCTGGAAACGGCCCAACGGAATAACGGGCCGTTAATGGGTATAAAGTGATACACTATTCATTACGGGCCAGTTTCACCATGGGCCGTTAATGGGTGTAAAGTGATGCATTGTTCATTACGGGCCAGTTTCACCATGTGCCGTTAATAGGCGAAGAGTTACATAGGGCATCATATGGGCCGAAAGACGTCATGGGCCATACATGCGCCAGAAGTGAAAACGGGTTGGAATCATACTGGATGGCCCAGATGACGCTACTGGGCCTAATTCGGATAGGGCGTAATGGGCCTTGGGTTAGCGGGCTGTAAATGGGCTATATTCGAATAGGCCGTTAACAGGCTTTCCATGGGCCAGCCCGCCAGCTTTTGACCAAGTCAAACAGGCCGGCCTTTTCACAGGAATGGGCCTCTGTTGGGCCGTGCCACGTGTCGACGTATCATAGGCGCCTTCCGTCCAATGAGTGGTTGACATCTGTCCCAACGATGAGCCAACACGTGTTTCCTCCAGCCAATGATGATTTTACACATGGAAAATCCCCATTGGTCGGGGCTGTTAACGGGTTATCGGATCCAAAACCCGACCCAATAGCTTAACAGCGTTCTGTTACGGTGGATGCCACGTGTCGGTCACCCTTGACGAAAGCACTTCTGTGATGCGCGATTTATCGTCATGGAAGTGGACACTTCCGTGATGATAATTTTGGTAATGTCATGGAACACTTCTACGACAGCACATGTATGACTATCTTGATTCTGTCATAAATTTGTCATGGATGTACATGCATGACAGAAAACGCAACCTACTATGACAAACACGTATCATCACGGAAGTGTATTTTTTTGTAGTGTAAATAAGTGTTATTTGGTGTTTGCGTTGAGCTTGAATATGATTTGATCATGTTTATTGCAATATAGTTATTCATTTAAGTTAGAGAATAATTGTTATTCTGTTTACATGAATAAAACCTTCTATGGTTATACACCCAATGAAAATGGTTTGTTGGATCTTGATCATAGTGATACACATATTCATAATATTGAAGCCAAAAGATGCAAAGTTAATAATGATAGTGCAACTTATTTGTGGCACTGCCGTTTAGGTCATATTGGTGTAAAGTGCATGAAGAAAATCCATGCTGATGGGCTTTTGGAATCACTTGATTATGAATCAATTGATGCTTGTGAACCATGCCTCATGGGCAAAGATGACTAAGACTCCGCTCTCCAGGACAATGGAGCGAGCAACTGACTTATTGGATATAATACATACTGATGTATGAGGTCCGATGAGTGTTGAGGCTCGCGGCGGGTATCATTATTTTCTGACCTTCACAGATGATTTGAGCAGATATGGGTATATCTACTTGAAGAAACATAAGTCTGAAACATTTGAAAAGTTTAAAGAATTTCAGAGTGAAGTGGAAAATCATCGTAACAAGAAAATAAAGTTTATACGATCTGACCGCAGAGGCGAATATTTGAGTTACGAGTTTGGTCTTCAATTAAAACAATGTGGAATAGTTTCACAAACTCATGCCACCTGGAACACCACAGCGTAATGGTGTGTCCGAACGTCATAACCGTACTTTATTTGATATAGTGCAATCTATGATGTCTCTTACCGATTTACCCGTATCGTTTTGGGGTTATGCATTAGAGACAGATGCATTCACATTAAAAAGGGCACCATCTAAATCCGTTGAGATGACACCGTATGAACTGTTGTTTAGCAAGAAACCTAAACTGTCGTTTATTAAAGTTTGGGGTTGCGATGCTTATGTGAAAAAGTTTCATCTTGATAAGCTCAAACCCAAGTCGAAGAAGTGCGTCTTCATAGGATACCCAAAAGTAACTGTTGGGTACACCTTCTATCATAGATCCGAAGGCAAGATATTTGTTCCTGAGAATGGATCCTTTCTAGACAAGGAGTTTCTCTCAAAAGAAGTGAGTGGGTGGAAAGTAGAACTTGATGAGGTAACTGTACCTGCTCCTTATTGGAAAGTAGTTCATCACAAAAATCTGTTTCTGTGACTCCTACACCAATTAGTGAGGAAGCTAATGATGTTGATCATGTAACTTCAGATCAAGTTACTACCGAACCTTGTAGGTCAACCAGAGTGAGATCCGCACCAGAGTGGTATGGTAATCCTGTTCTGGAGGTCATGTTAATTGACCATGACGAACCTACGAACTATGAGGAAGCGATGATGAGCCCAGATTCCGCGAAATGGCTTGAGGCCATAAAATCTGAGATAGGATCCATGTATGAGAACAAAGTGTGGACTTTGGTTGACTTGCCCGATGATCCGCAAGCCATAGAAAATAAATGGATGTTCAAGAGGAAAACAGACGCTGATAGTAGTGTTACTATCTACAAAGCTAGACTTGTCTAAAAAGGTTTTGACAAAGTTCAAGGTGTTGACTACGATGAGATTTTCTCACTCGTAGCGATGCTTAAGTCTGTCCGAATCATGTTAGAAAATTGCCAAATTTTATGAAATCTGGCAAATGGATGTCAAAACTACATTCCTTAATGGATTTCTTAAAGAAGAGTTGTATATGATGCAACCAGAAGGTTTTGTTGATCGTAAAGGTGCTAAAAAATGTGCAAGCTCCAGCGATCCATCTATGGACTGGTGCAAGCATCTCAGAGTTGGAATATACGCTTTGATGAGTTGATCAAATCATATAGTTTTATACAGACTTGTGGTGAAGCCTATATTTACAAGAAAGTGAGTGGGAGCACTACAACATTTCTGATAAATATATTGTAGCGACCCGACCCAAATGGATCAAGTCTCTATGCTTAAGTGTCATCCCTGGATCGGTATGCTGACACACACAATACTCGAGGATTTATAACAGAGGTAAATCACATGTATAAGTAACGTAAAATACTATTACCTCAATCCAAAATAGCGGAAGTAACAAGGTTGTGGATTCCCATCAACACCAACGACAAAGTTGAGTGTAGAAATCATAACCCTAACGTATCACTTACTTATCGTAAGATAAACCTGCAACATGAGACGTTGCAGCCACAAAGGGTCAGTACATTGAATGTACTGGCAAATTCACACCAGAGGATAATGATGAATAAAGGCTATCACTACATGCATATTTGGCTGGTGGAAAGGCTCTGGGGTTATAATGTTTTTGCGAAAAGCCAATTTTTCCCTACTGCAAAAGAATACATTTTAATTAACTATCATGGTGGTTGTTGAACATTGAGAATGGTTAACAGCATTCTCAATCCCAATTAAGTAACATCATTAAACCCAACAAAATTAATTTAAAGTAACATGATGAGATTCACATGATAATCCAAGTACTAGATTCTCAAGATGTCCATAACCGGGGACACAGCTAATCATGATTAGTTTATACACTCTGCAGAGGTTTGCGCACTTTTCCCCACAAGACTCAATCGCCTCCGTTTGGTTTCTCGCACTACATGGTGTTTGAGAAGACGGATGACCGAGACATAGTCTTTCAGAAGCGCTAGCACCTTACGATGGATAGACCGTTACACCTACTTTCCCCTACATTTGCTAGTCTACCCTGTAAGAGTTCGCACGACTTAATCAACTATGCTAGAGCCCATAATAGCTTGTGGCTGCACACGGAAGTTTCTAGTATGAAAGATCTCATGATCCCTTTGAGCCTGGGTGGCAGTCCATAAAAAAAAAGAGGCAATGCTGGTCTACCCAGGTGCCTAGACAGGCAATCCTGGAATACCCAGGTGCCTCAATCCACCCAGATGTGTGTTAAAGTTGCCACCTTAAGTAACCCATTAATTAACAATCTCACATCTATCATGAATACTCTTAAACCCAATCCACGTCTACGAGCATAGCATGGCAATATAAGCATAACGTAATAGTAACTCTCAAGGTTTGAATGCAGGGCAATAGGTTCCTACCTCATCAACTACTTCCCAATACCCACATGTTATCAATCCTACTCATGCAATGTTTGAGGGTGAAACTAATGCATAAAAACTGGGTATGAAAGGGATATGATCAAAGTGTGGACTTGCCTGCAATGTTGATGAAGATGATTCACACTCAAAACTCTTGATATTTCTACTCGTCACACTCCGGCCAATCTATCATAAGAAAGCAATAGTAACCACACATAAGCAATCACTCAAAAGATCAAAAAGAACGAAGAAGATGATTCGGAAAACATCAAAACCAAGCAAATAACTCTTGCAACATAAAACGATTTCTAACAGTACCAAAATCATGTGAATTTGGCCTTATCAGAGAGTTTAGGTCAAGAGCTTCGATTTGCAAAATGAATCAACTCAAATGGACCTACGAAACTCAAGTTATGATCAAACGAAGTTTGAATTCAAAACTGATATAATTCAAATTTTAAACTTTTCAAAAACATGTTTGAGTAGGATTACTGGATAGAGGGGATCATAACGAAGAAGTGGGTGTTGGATTCGTTGGATTTGGACAAACGAGCGAAAAGATGTGGTCGTTTGAAGTACATGGACTAATCTGTAAAAGAAACTACTACAAATAGGTCCCTGGACAGAAAACTAAAGAAATAAAAGAAAAAACAAAATAGTGAACGTTCGTTACCGACCGCTAACGAACGAAAATCATTCGCTACCGAACTCTAGCTAACGAACGCTCGCAAAATAACTAACCTAATATATAAAAACCGTTCTAAAAGAAAAACTGATCTATATATAAAAAACCAAAGAGAAACCAGGGTAGGTTAACTCGGTTTATACCGGTTCGAGGAAAAAGTCCGGCGGTGGCGGCGGTTAACTCCGGCGGGCGGCGCGGCGAGACGGTGGCTCCGGCGCGGCAGCAGGCGATGGCGGATGCGACGCGGGACGGCAGCAGCAGCGCGGCAGCGAGGCGA